>NW_027612040.1:0-65910 GCF_964261635.1 Lissotriton helveticus | reverse complement strand
TGTGTTTAAAGTCATTTATCTGCCTGAATTTGCTCAAAATTGAAGCTTCTGAGTAAGCAAAACTCTAAAAATGGCAATTTTGGTCACTGTGAGGGTTTAAAAACTGGTTATTCAACACGAGGCACGATCCAATTGACATTTTGTATCATTTTTGGTAAAGTCCAAAAAAGAAATTTTCAGACGAAAAACGATGACCGCGGAGCTGTCTAACGTTCCCAAAATGGTCAATTCTGATGACATTTTAACATTTAATGTTTTGACTGCAAATTACTGTTGGATGTGAATTATTACTTTTTCAACTAAAATAAGTGTGTTTAAAGTCATTTCTCTGCCTGAAATTGGTCAAAATTGAAGCTTCCGAGTAAGCAAAACTCTGTAAAAATGGCAATTTTGGTCACTGTGAGGGTTTAAAAACTGGTTATTCAACATGAGGCACGATCCAATTGACATTTTGAATCATTTTTGGTAAAGTCCCAAAAATCAATTTTCGGACGAAAAACGATGACCGCGGAGCTGTCGAACGTTCCCAAAATGGTCAATTCTGATGAAATTTTAACATTTAATCTTTTGACTGCAAATTACTGTTGGATGTGAATTATTACTTTTTCAACTAAAATAAGTGTGTTTAAAGTCAATTCTCTGCCTGAAATTGGTCAAAATTGAAGCTTCTGAGTAAGCAAAACTCTGTAAAAATGGCAATTTTGGTCACTGTGAGGGTTTAAAAACTGGTTATTCAACATGAGGCACAATCCAATTGACATTTTGAATCATTTTTGGTAAAGTCCCAAAAATCAATTTTCGGACGAAAAACGATGACCGCGGAGCTGTCTAACGTTCCCAAAATGGTCAATTCTGATGAAATTTTAACATTTAATCTTTTGACTGCAAATTACTGTTGGATGTGAATTATTACTTTTTCAACTAAAATAAGTGTGTTTAAAGTCATTTCTCTGCTTGAAATTGGTCAAAATTGAAGCTTCTGAGTAAGCAAAACTCTGTAAAAATGGCAATTTTGGTCACTGTGAGGGTTTAAAAAGTGGTTATTCAACATGAGGCACGATCCAATTGACATTTTGAATCATTTTTGGTAAAGTCCAAAAAATCAATTTTCGGACGTAAAACGATGACCGCGGAGCTGTTGAACGTTCCCAAAATGGTCAATTCTGAGGAAATTTTAACATTTAATCTTTTGACTGCAAATTACTGTTGGATGTGAATTATTACTTTTTCAACTAAAATAAGTGTGTTTAAAGTAATTTCTCTGCCTGAAATTGGTCAAAATTGAAGTTTCTGAGTAAGCAAAACTATGTAAAAATGGCAATTTTGGTCACTGTGAGGGTTTAAAAAGTGGTTATTCAACATGAGGCACGATCCAATTGACATTTTGAATCATTTTTGGTAAAGTCCAAAAAATCAATTTTCGGACGAAAAACGATGACCGCGTAAGCTGTCGAACGTTCCCAAAATGGTCAATTCTGATGAAATTTTAACATTTAATCTTTTGACTGCAAAATACTGTTGGATGTGAATTATTACTTTTTCAACTAAAATAAGTGTGTTTAAAGTCATTTCTCTGCTTGAAATTGGTCAAAATTGAAGCTTCTGAGTAAGCAAAACTCTGTAAAAATGGCAATTTTGGTCACTGTGAAGGTTTAAAAAGTGGTTATTCAACATGAGGCACGATCCAATGGACATTTTGAATCATTTTTGGTAAAGTCCAAAAAATCAATTTTCAGACGAAAAACGATGACCGCGGAGCTGTCGAACGTTCCCAAAATGGTCAATTCTGATTAAATTTTAACATTTAATCTTTTGACTGCAAATTACTGTTGGATGTGAATTATTACTTTTTCAACTAAAATAAGTGTGTTTAAAGTCATTTCTCTGCCTGAATTTGCTCAAAATTGAAGCTTCTGAGTAAGCAAAACTCTAAAAATGTCAATTTTGGTCACTGTGAGGGTTTAAAAACTGGTTATTTAACATGAGGCACGATCCAATTGACATTTTGAATCATTTTTGGTAAAGTCCAAAAAATCAATTTTCGGACGTAAAACGATGACCGCTGATCTGTCGAACGTTCCCAAAATGGTCAATTCTGATGAAATTTTAACATTTAATGTTTTGACTGCAAATTACTGTTGGATGTGAATTATTACTTTTTCAACTAAATTAAGTGCGTTTAAGTCATTGCTCTCCCTGAAATTGGTCAAAATTGAAGCTTCTGAGTAAGCAAAACTCTGTAAAAATGGCAATTTTGGTCACTGTGAGGGTTTAAAAAGTGGTTATTCAACATGAGGCATGATCCAATTGACATTTTGAATCATTTTTGGTAAAGTCCAAAAAATCAATTTTCGGACGAAAAACAATGACCGCGGAGCTGTCGAACGTTCCCAAAATGGTCAATTCTGATGAAATTTTAACATTTAATCTTTTGACTGCAAATTACTGTTGGATGTGAATTATTACTTTTTCAACTAAAATAAGTGTGTTTAAAGTCATTTCTCTGCCTGAAATTGGTCAAAATTGAAGCTTCTGAGTTAGCAAAACTTTGTAAAAATGGCAATTTTGGTCACTGTGAGGGTTTAAAAAGTGGTTATTCAACATGAGGCACGATCCAATTGACATTTTGAATCATTTTTGGTAAAGTCCCAAAATTCAATTTTCGGACGAAAAACGATGACCGCGGAGCTGTCGAACGTTCCCAAAATGGTCAATTCTGATGAAATTTTAACATTTAATCTTTTGACTGCAAATTACTGTTGGATGTGAATTATTACTTTTTCAACTAAAATAAGTGTGTTTAAAGTCATTTCTCTGCTTGAAATTGGTCAAAATTGAAGCTTCTGAGTAAGCAAAACTCTGTAAAAATGGCAATTTTGGTCACTGTGAGGGTTTAAAAAGTGGTTATTCAACATGAGGCACGATCCAATTGACATTTTGAATCATTTTTGGTAAAGTCCAAAAAATCAATTTTCGGACGTAAAACGATGACCGCGGAGCTGTTGAACGTTCCCAAAATGGTCAATTCTGAGGAAATTTTAACATTTAATCTTTTGACAGCAAATTACTGTTGGATGTGAATTATTACTTTTTCAACTAAAATAAGTGTGTTTAAAGTAATTTCTCTGCCTGAAATTGGTCAAAATTGAAGTTTCTGAGTAAGCAAAACTATGTAAAAATGGCAATTTTGGTCACTGTGAGGGTTTAAAAAGTGGTTATTCAACATGAGGCACGATCCAATTGACATTTTGAATAATTTTTGGTAAAGTCCCAAAAATCAATTTTCGGACGAAAAACGATGACCGCGGAGCTGTCGAACGTTCCCAAAATGGTCAATTCTGATGAAATTTTAACATTTAATGTTTTGACTGCAAATTACTGTTGGATGTGAATTATTACTTTTTCAACTAAAATAAGTGTGTTTAAAGTCATTTCTCTGCCTGAAATTGGTCAAAATTGAAGCTTCCGAGTAAGCAAAACTCTGTAGAAATGGCAATTTTGGTCACTGTGAGGGTTTAAAAACTGAATATTCAACATGAGGCACGATCCAATTGACATTTTGAATCATTTTTGGTAAAGTCCCAAAAATCCATTTTCGGACGAAAAACGATGACCGCGGAGCTGTCGAACGTTCCCAAAATGGTCAATTCTGATGAAATTTTAACATTTAATCTTTTGACTGCAAATTACTGTTGGATGTGAATTATTACTTTTTCAACTAAAATAAGTGTGTTTAAAGTCAATTCTCTGCCTGAAATTGGTCAAAATTGAAGCTTCCGAGTAAGCAAAACTCTGTAAAAATGGCAATTTTGGTCACTGTGAGGGTTTAAAAACTGGTTATTCAACATGAGGCACGATCCAATTGACATTTTGAATCATTTTTGGTAAAGTCCCAAAAATCAATTTTCGGACGAAAAACGATGACCGCGGAGCTGTCTAACGTTCCCAAAATGGTCAATTCTGATGAAATTTTAACATTTAATCTTTTGACTGCAAATTACTGTTGGATGTGAATTATTACTTTTTCAACTAAAATAAGTGTGTTTAAAGTCATTTCTCTGCTTGAAATTGGTCAAAATTGAAGCTTCTGAGTAAGCAAAACTCTGTAAAAATGGCAATTTTGGTCACTGTGAGGGTTTAAAAAGTGGTTATTCAACATGAGGCACGATCCAATTGACATTTTGAATCATTTTTGGTAAAGTCCAAAAAATCAATTTTCGGACCTAAAACGATGACCGCGGAGCTGTTGAACGTTCCCAAAATGGTCAATTCTGATGAAATTTTAACATTTAATCTTTTGACTGCAAATTACTGTTGGATGTGAATTATTACTTTTTCAACTAAAATAAGTGTGTTTAAAGTCATTTCTCTGCCTGAAATTGGTCAAAATTGAAGCTTCCGAGTAAGCAAAACTCTGTAAAAATGGCAATTTTGGTCACTGTGAGGGTTTAAAAAGTGGTTATTCAACATGAGGCACGATCCAATTGACATTTTGAATAATTTTTGGTAAAGTCCCAAAAATCAATTTTCGGACGAAAAACGATGACCGCGGAGCTGTCGAACGTTCCCAAAATGGTCAATTCTGATGAAATTTTAACATTTAATCTTTTGACTGCAAATTACTGTTGGATGTGAATTATTACTTTTTCAACTAAAATAAGTGTGTTTAAAGTCATTTCTCTGCCTGAAATTGGTCAAAATTGAAGCTTCCGAGTAAGCAAAACTCTGTAAAAATGGCAATTTTGGTCACTGTGAGGGTTTAAAAACTGGTTATTCAACATGAGGCACGATCCAATTGACATTTTGAATCATTTTTGGTAAAGTCCCAAAAATCCATTTTCGGACGAAAAACGATGACCGCGGAGCTGTCGAACGTTCCCAAAATGGTCAATTCTGATGAAATTTTAACATTTAATCTTTTGACTGCAAATTACTGTTGGATGTGAATTATTACTTTTTCAACTAAAATAAGTGTGTTTAAAGTCATTTCTCTGCCTGAATTTGCTCAAAATTGAAGCTTCTGAGTAAGCAAAACTCTAAAAATGGCAATTTTGGTCACTGTGAGGGTTTAAAAACTGGTTATTTAACATGAGGCACGATCCAATTGACATTTTGAATCATTTTTGGTAAAGTCCCAAAAATCAATTTTCGGACGAAAAACGATGACCGCGGAGCTGTCGAACGTTCCCAAAATGGTCAATTCTGATGAAATTTTAACATTTAATCTTTTGACTGCAAATTACTGTTGGATGTGAATTATTACTTTTTCAACTAAAATAGGTGTGTTTAAAGTCAATTCTCTGCCTGAAATTGGTCAAAATTGAAGCTTCTGAGTAAGCAAAACTCTGTAAAAATGGCAATTTTGGTCGCTCTGAGGGTTTAAAAACTGGTTATTCAACATGAGGCACGATCCAATTGACATTTTGAATCATTTTTGGTAAAGTCCCAAAAATCAATTTTCGGACGAAAAACGATGACCGCGGAGCTGTCGAACGTTCCCAAAATGGTCAATTCTGATGAAATTTTAACATTTAATCTTTTAACTGCAAATTACTGTTGGATGTGAATTATTACTTTTTCAACTAAAATAAGTGTGTTTAAAGTCATTTCTCTGCTTGAAATTGGTCAAAATTGAAGCTTCTGAGTAAGCAAAACTCTGTAAAAATGGCAATTTTGGTCACTGTGAGGGTTTAAAAAGTGGTTATTCAACATGAGGCACGATCCAATTGACATTTTGAATCATTTTTGGTAAAGTCCAAAAAATCTATTTTCGGACGTAAAACGATGACCGCAGAGCTGTTGAACGTTCCCAAAATGGTCAATTCTGAGGAAATTTTAACATTTAATCTTTTGACTGCAAATTACTGTTGGATGTGAATTATTACTTTTTCAACTAAAATAAGTGTGTTTAAAGTCATTTCTCTGCCTGAAATTGGTCAAAATTGAAGCTTCCGAGTAAGCAAAACTCTGTAGAAATGGCAATTTTGGTCACTGTGAGGGTTTAAAAACTGGTTATTCAACATGAGGCACGATCCAATTGACATTTTGAATCATTTTTGGTAAAGTCCAAAAAATCAATTTTCGGACGAAAAACGATGACCGCGGAGCTGTCGAACGTTCCCAAAATGGTCAATTCTGATGAAATTTTAACATTTAATCTTTTGACTGCAAATTACTGTTGGATGTGAATTATTACTTTTTCAACTAAAATAAGTGTGTTTAAAGTCATTTCTCTGCTTGAAATTGGTCAAAATTGAAGCTTCTGAGTAAGCAAAACTCTGTAAAAATGGCAATTTTGGTCACTGTGAGGGTTTAAAAAGTGGTTATTCAACATGAGGCACGATCCAATTGACATTTTGAATCATTTTTGGTAAAGTCCAAAAAATCAATTTTCGGACATAAAACGATGACCGCGGAGCTGTTGAACGTTCCCAAAATGGTCAATTCTGAGGAAATTTTAACATTTAATCTTTTGACAGCAAATTACTGTTGGATGTGAATTATTACTTTTTCAACTAAAATAAGTGTGTTTAAAGTAATTTCTCTGCCTGAAATTGGTCAAAATTGAAGTTTCTGAGTAAGCAAAACTATGTAAAAATGGCAATTTTGGTCACTGTGAGGGTTTAAAAAGTGGTTATTCAACATGAGGCACGATCCAATTGACATTTTGAATAATTTTTGGTAAAGTCCCAAAAATCAATTTTCGGACGAAAAACGATGACCGCGGAGCTGTCGAACGTTCCCAAAATGGTCAATTCTGATGAAATTTTAACATTTAATGTTTTGACTGCAAATTACTGTTGGATGTGAATTATTACTTTTTCAACTAAAATAAGTGTGTTTAAAGTCATTTCTCTGCCTGAAATTGGTCAAAATTGAAGCTTCCGAGTAAGCAAAACTCTGTAGAAATGGCAATTTTGGTCACTGTGAGGGTTTAAAAACTGAATATTCAACATGAGGCACGATCCAATTGACATTTTGAATCATTTTTGGTAAAGTCCCAAAAATCCATTTTCGGACGAAAAACGATGACCGCGGAGCTGTCGAACGTTCCCAAAATGGTCAATTCTGATGAAATTTTAACATTTAATCTTTTGACTGCAAATTACTGTTGGATGTGAATTATTACTTTTTCAACTAAAATAAGTGTGTTTAAAGTCAATTCTCTGCCTGAAATTGGTCAAAATTGAAGCTTCCGAGTAAGCAAAACTCTGTAAAAATGGCAATTTTGGTCACTGTGAGGGTTTAAAAACTGGTTATTCAACATGAGGCACGATCCAATTGACATTTTGAATCATTTTTGGTAAAGTCCCAAAAATCAATTTTCGGACGAAAAACGATGACCGCGGAGCTGTCTAACGTTCCCAAAATGGTCAATTCTGATGAAATTTTAACATTTAATCTTTTGACTGCAAATTACTGTTGGATGTGAATTATTACTTTTTCAACTAAAATAAGTGTGTTTAAAGTCATTTCTCTGCTTGAAATTGGTCAAAATTGAAGCTTCTGAGTAAGCAAAACTCTGTAAAAATGGCAATTTTGGTCACTGTGAGGGTTTAAAAAGTGGTTATTCAACATGAGGCACGATCCAATTGACATTTTGAATCATTTTTGGTAAAGTCCAAAAAATCAATTTTCGGACCTAAAACGATGACCGCGGAGCTGTTGAACGTTCCCAAAATGGTCAATTCTGATGAAATTTTAACATTTAATCTTTTGACTGCAAATTACTGTTGGATGTGAATTATTACTTTTTCAACTAAAATAAGTGTGTTTAAAGTCATTTCTCTGCCTGAAATTGGTCAAAATTGAAGCTTCCGAGTAAGCAAAACTCTAAAAATGGCAATTTTGGTCACTGTGAGGGTTTAAAAACTGGTTATTTAACATGAGGCACGATCCAATTGACATTTTGAATCATTTTTGGTAAAGTCCCAAAAATCAATTTTCGGACGAAAAACGATGACCGCGGAGCTGTCGAACGTTCCCAAAATGGTCAATTCTGATGAAATTTTAACATTTAATCTTTTGACTGCAAATTACTGTTGGATGTGAATTATTACTTTTTCAACTAAAATAGGTGTGTTTAAAGTCAATTCTCTGCCTGAAATTGGTCAAAATTGAAGCTTCTGAGTAAGCAAAACTCTGTAAAAATGGCAATTTTGGTCACTGTGAGGGTTTAAAAAGTGGTTATTCAACATGAGGCACGATCCAATGGACATTTTGAATCATTTTTGGTAAAGTCCAAAAAATCAATTTTCAGACGAAAAACGATGACCGCGGAGCTGTCGAACGTTCCCAAAATGGTCAATTCTGATTAAATTTTAACATTTAATCTTTTGACTGCAAATTACTGTTGGATGTGAATTATTACTTTTTCAACTAAAATAAGTGTGTTTAAAGTCATTTCTCTGCCTGAATTTGCTCAAAATTGAAGCTTCTGAGTAAGCAAAACTCTAAAAATGGCAATTTTGGTCACTGTGAGGGTTTAAAAACTGGTTATTTAACATGAGGCACGATCCAATTGACATTTTGAATCATTTTTGGTAAAGTCCCAAAAATCAATTTTCGGACGAAAAACGATGACCGCGGAGCTGTCGAACGTTCCCAAAATGGTCAATTCTGATGAAATTTTAACATTTAATCTTTTGACTGCAAATTACTGTTGGATGTGAATTATTACTTTTTCAACTAAAATAGGTGTGTTTAAAGTCAATTCTCTGCCTGAAATTGGTCAAAATTGAAGCTTCTGAGTAAGCAAAACTCTGTAAAAATGGCAATTTTGGTCGCTCTGAGGGTTTAAAAACTGGTTATTCAACATGAGGCACGATCCAATTGACATTTTGAATCATTTTTGGTAAAGTCCCAAAAATCAATTTTCGGACGAAAAACGATGACCGCGGAGCTGTCGAACGTTCCCAAAATGGTCAATTCTGGTGAAATTTTAACATTTAATCTTTTAACTGCAAATTACTGTTGGATGTGAATTATTACATTTTCAACTAAAATAAGTGTGTTTAAAGTCATTTCTCTGCTTGAAATTGGTCAAAATTGAAGCTTCTGAGTAAGCAAAACTCTGTAAAAATGGCAATTTTGGTCACTGTGAGGGTTTAAAAAGTGGTTATTCAACATGAGGCACGATCCAATTGACATTTTGAATCATTTTTGGTAAAGTCCAAAAAATCTATTTTCGGACGTAAAACGATGACCGCAGAGCTGTTGAACGTTCCCAAAATGGTCAATTCTGAGGAAATTTTAACATTTAATCTTTTGACTGCAAATTACTGTTGGATGTGAATTATTACTTTTTCAACTAAAATAAGTGTGTTTAAAGTCATTTCTCTGCCTGAAATTGGTCAAAATTGAAGCTTCCGAGTAAGCAAAACTCTGTAGAAATGGCAATTTTGGTCACTGTGAGGGTTTAAAAACTGGTTATTCAACATGAGGCACGATCCAATTGACATTTTGAATCATTTTTGGTAAAGTCCAAAAAATCAATTTTCGGACGAAAAACGATGACCACGGAGCTGTCGAACGTTCCCAAAATGGTCAATTCTTATGAAATTTTAACATTTAATCTTTTGACTGCAAATTACTGTTGGATGTGAATTATTACTTTTTCAACTAAAATAAGTGTGTTTAAAGTCAATTCTCTGCCTGAAATTGGTCAAAATTGAAGCTTCTGAGTAAGCAAAACTCTGTAAAAAATGGCAATTTTGGTCACTGTGAGGGTTTAAAAACTGGTTATTCAACATGAGGCACGATCCAATTGACATTTTGAATCATTTTTGGTAAAGTCCCAAAAATCCATTTTCGGACAAAAAACGATGACCGCGGAGCTGTCGAACGTTCCCAAAATGGTCAATTCTGATGAAATTTTAACATTTAATCTTTTGACTGCAAATTACTGTTGGATGTGAATTATTACTTTTTCAACTAAAATAAGTGTGTTTAAAGTCATTTCTCTGCTTGAAATTGGTCAAAATTGAAGCTTCTGAGTAAGCAAAACTCTGTAAAAATGGCAATTTTGGTCACTGTGAGGGTTTAAAAAGTGGTTATTCAACATGAGGCACGATCCAATTGACATTTTGAATCATTTTTGGTAAAGTCCAAAAAATCAATTTTCGGACCTAAAACGATGACCGCGGAGCTGTTGAACGTTTCCAAAATGGTCAATTCTGAGGAAATTTTAACATTTAATCTTTTGACTGCAAATTACTGTTGGATGTGAATTCTTACTTTTTCAACTAAAATAAGTGTGTTTAAAGTCATTTCTCTGCCTGAAATTGGTCAAAATTGAAGTTTCTGAGTAAGCAAAACTCTGTAAAAATGGCAATTTTGGTCACTGTGAGGGTTTAAAAAGTGGTTATTCAACATGAGGCACGATCCAATTGACATTTTGAATCATTTTTGGTAAAGTCCCAAAAATCAATTTTCGGACGAAAAACGATGACCGCGGAGCTGTCGAACGTTCCCAAAATGGTCAATTCTGATGAAATTTTAACATTTAATCTTTTGACTGCAAATTACTGTTGGATGTGAATTATTACTTTTTCAACTAAAATAAGTGTGTTTAAAGTCATTTCTCTGCCTGAAATTGGTCAAAATTGAAGCTTCCGAGTAAGCAAAACTCTGTAAAAATGGCAATTTTGGTCACTGTGAGGGTTTAAAAAGTGGTTATTCAACATGAGGCACGATCCAATTGACATTTTGAATCATTTTTGGTAAAGTCCCAAAAATCAATTTTCGGACGAAAAACGATGACCGCGGAGCTGTCGAACGTTCCCAAAATGGTCAATTCTGATGAAATTTTAACATTTAATCTTTTGACTGCAAATTACTGTTGGATGTGAAATATTACTTTTTCAACTAAAATAAGTGTGTTTAAAGTCATTTCTCTGCCTGAAATTGGTCAAAATTGAAGCTTCCGAGTAAGCAAAACTCTGTAAAAATGGCAATTTTGGTCACTGTGAGGGTTTAAAAACTGGTTATTCAACATGAGGCACGATCCAATTGACATTTTGAATCATTTTTGGTAAAGTCCAAAAAATCAATTTTCGGACGAAAAACGATGACCACGGAGCTGTCGAACGTTCCCAAAATGGTCAATTCTGGTGAAATTTTAACATTTAATCTTTTGACTGCAAATTACTGTTGGATGTGAATTATTACTTTTTCAACTAAAATAAGTGTGTTTAAAGTCATTTCTCTGCCTGAAATTGGTCAAAATTGAAGCTTCCGAGTAAGCAAAACTCTGTAGAAATGGCAATTTTGGTCACTGTGAGGGTTTAAAAACTGGTTATTCAACATGAGGCACGATCCAATTGACATTTTGAATCATTTTTGGTAAAGTCCAAAAAATCAATTTTCGGACGAAAAACGATGACCACGGAGCTGTCGAACGTTCCCAAAATGGTCAATTCTTATGAAATTTTAACATTTAATCTTTTGACTGCAAATTACTGTTGGATGTGAATTATTACTTTTTCAACTAAAATAAGTGTGTTTAAAGTCAATTCTCTGCCTGAAATTGGTCAAAATTGAAGCTTCTGAGTAAGCAAAACTCTGTAAAAAATGGCAATTTTGGTCACTGTGAGGGTTTAAAAACTGGTTATTCAACATGAGGCACGATCCAATTGACATTTTGAATCATTTTTGGTAAAGTCCCAAAAATCCATTTTCGGACAAAAAACGATGACCGCGGAGCTGTCGAACGTTCCCAAAATGGTCAATTCTGATGAAATTTTAACATTTAATCTTTTGACTGCAAATTACTGTTGGATGTGAATTATTACTTTTTCAACTAAAATAAGTGTGTTTAAAGTCATTTCTCTGCTTGAAATTGGTCAAAATTGAAGCTTCTGAGTAAGCAAAACTCTGTAAAAATGGCAATTTTGGTCACTGTGAGGGTTTAAAAAGTGGTTATTCAACATGAGGCACGATCCAATTGACATTTTGAATCATTTTTGGTAAAGTCCAAAAAATCAATTTTCGGACCTAAAACGATGACCGCGGAGCTGTTGAACGTTTCCAAAATGGTCAATTCTGAGGAAATTTTAACATTTAATCTTTTGACTGCAAATTACTGTTGGATGTGAATTCTTACTTTTTCAACTAAAATAAGTGTGTTTAAAGTCATTTCTCTGCCTGAAATTGGTCAAAATTGAAGTTTCTGAGTAAGCAAAACTCTGTAAAAATGGCAATTTTGGTCACTGTGAGGGTTTAAAAAGTGGTTATTCAACATGAGGCACGATCCAATTGACATTTTGAATCATTTTTGGTAAAGTCCCAAAAATCAATTTTCGGACGAAAAACGATGACCGCGGAGCTGTCGAACGTTCCCAAAATGGTCAATTCTGATGAAATTTTAACATTTAATCTTTTGACTGCAAATTACTGTTGGATGTGAATTATTACTTTTTCAACTAAAATAAGTGTGTTTAAAGTCATTTCTCTGCCTGAAATTGGTCAAAATTGAAGCTTCCGAGTAAGCAAAACTCTGTAAAAATGGCAATTTTGGTCACTGTGAGGGTTTAAAAACTGGTTATTCAACATGAGGCACGATCCAATTGACATTTTGAATCATTTTTGGTAAAGTCCCAAAAATCAATTTTCGGACGAAAAACGATGACCGCGGAGCTGTCGAACGTTCCCAAAATGGTCAATTCTGATGAAATTTTAACATTTAATCTTTTGACTGCAAATTACTGTTGGATGTGAATTATTACTTTTTCAACTAAAATAAGTGTGTTTAAAGTCATTTCTCTGCCTGAAATTGGTCAAAATTGAAGCTTCTGAGTAAGCAAAACTCTGTAGAAATGGCAATTTTGGTCATTGTGAGGGTTTAAAAACTGGTTATTCAACATGAGGCACGATCCAATTGACATTTTGAATCATTTTTGGTAAAGTCCAAAAAATCAATTTTCGGACGAAAAACGATGACCGCGGAGCTGTCGAACGTTCCCAAAATGGTCAATTCTGATGACATTTTAACATTTAATCTTTTGACTGCAAATTACTGTTGGATGTGAATTATTACTTTTTCAACTAAAATAAGTGTGTTTAAAGTCAATTCTCTGCCTGAAATTGGTCAAAATTGAAGCGTCTGAGTAAGCAAAACTCTGTAAAAATGGCAATTTTGGTCACTGTGAGGGTTTAAAAACTGGTTATTTAACATGAGGCACGATCCAATTGACATCTTGAATCATTTTTGGTAAAGTCCCAAAAATCAATTTTCGGACGAAAAACGATGACCGCGGAGCTGTCGAACGTTCCCAAAATGGTCAATTCTGATGAAATTTTAACATTTAATCTTTTGACTGCAAATTACTGTTGGATGTGAATTATTACTTTTTCAACTAAAATAAGTGTGTTTAAAGTCAATTCTCTGCCTGAAATTGGTCAAAATTGAAGCTTCTGAGTAAGCAAAACTCTGTAAAAATGGCAATTTTGGTCACTGTGAGGGTTTAAAAACTGGTTATTCAACATGAGGCACGATCCAATTGACATTTTGAATCATTTTTGGTAAAGTCCCAAAAATCAATTTTCGGACGAAAAACGATGACCGCGGAGCTGTCTAACGTTCCCAAAATGGTCAATTCTGATGAAATTTTAACATTTAATCTTTTGACTGCAAATTACTGTTGGATGTGAATTATTACTTTTTCAACTAAAATAAGTGTGTTTAAAGTCATTTCTCTGCTTGAAATTGGTCAAAATTGAAGCTTCTGAGTAAGCAAAACTCTGTAAAAATGGCAATTTTGGTCACTGTGAGGGTTTAAAAAGTGGTTATTCAACATGAGGCACGATCCAATTGACAATTTGAATCATTTTTGGTAAAGTCCAAAAAATCAATTTTCGGACGAAAAACGATGACCGCGGAGCTGTCGAACGTTCCCAAAATGGTCAATTCTGATGAAATTTTAACATTTAATCTTTTGACTGCAAATTACTGTTGGATGTGAATTATTACTTTTTCAACTAAAATAAGTGTGTTTAAAGTCATTTCTCTGCTTGAAATTGGTCAAAAGTGAAGCTTCTGAGTAAGCAAAACTCTGTAAAAATGGCAATTTTGGTCACTGTGAGGGTTTAAAAAGTGGTTATTCAACATGAGGCACGATCCAATTGACATTTTGAATCATTTTTGGTAAAGTCCAAAAAATCAATTTTCAGACGAAAAACGATGACCGCTGAGCTGTCGAACGTTCCCAAAATGGTCAATTCTGATTAAATTTTAACATTTAATCTTTTGACTGCAAATTACTGTTGAATGTGAATTATTACTTTTTCAACTAAAATAAGTGTGTTTAAAGTCATTTCTCTGCTTGAAATTGGTCAAAATTGAAGCTTCTGAGTAAGCAAAACTCTGTAAAAATGGCAATTTTGGTCACTGTGAGGGTTTAAAAAGTGGTTATTCAACATGAGGCACGATCCAATGGACATTTTGAATCATTTTTGGTAAAGTCCAAAAAATCAATTTTCAGACGAAAAACGATGACCGCGGAGCTGTCGAACGTTCCCAAAATGGTCAATTCTGATTAAATTTTAACATTTAATCTTTTGACTGCAAATTACTGTTGGATGTGAATTATTACTTTTTCAACTTAAATAAGTGTGTTTAAAGTCATTTCTCTGCCTGAATTTGCTCAAAATTGAAGCTTCTGAGTAAGCAAAACTCTAAAAGTTTCAATTTTGGTCACTGTGAGGGTTTAAAAACTGATTATTTAACATGAGGCACGATCCAATTGACATTTTGAATCATTTTTGGTAAAGTCCAAAAAATCAATTTTCGGACGTAAAACGATGACCGCTGAGCTGTCGAACGTTCCCAAAATGGTCAATTCTGATGAAATTTTAACATTTAATGTTTTGACTGCAAATTACTGTTGGATGTGAATTATTACTTTTTCAACTAAAATAAGTGCGTTTAAAGTCATTGCTCTGCCTGAAATTGGTCAAAATTCAAGCTTCTGAGTAAGCAAAACTCTGTAAAAATGGCAATTTTGGTCACTGTGAGGGTTTAAAAAGTGGTTATTCAACATGAGGCATGATCCAATTGACATTTTGAATCATTTTTGGTAAAGTCCAAAAAATCAATTTTCGGACGAAAAACAATGACCGCGGAGCTGTCGAACGTTCCCAAAATGGTCAATTCTGATGAAATTTTAACATTTAATCTTTTGACTGCAAATTACTGTTGGATGTGAATTATTACTTTTTCAACTAAAATAAGTGTGTTTAAAGTCATTTCTCTGCCTGAAATTGGTCAAAATTGAAGCTTCTGAGTTAGCAAAACTTTGTAAAAATGGCAATTTTGGTCACTGTGAGGGTTTAAAAAGTGGTTATTCAACATGAGGCACGATCCAATTGACATTTTGAATCATTTTTGGTAAAGTCCCAAAAATCAATTTTCGGACGAAAAACGATGACCGCGGAGCTGTCGAACGTTCCCAAAATGGTCAATTCTGATGAAATTTTAACATTTAATCTTTTGACTGCAAATTACTGTTGGATGTGAATTATTACTTTTTCAACTAAAATAAGTGTGTTTAAAGTCATTTCTCTGCCTGAAATTGGTCAAAATTGAAGCTTCTGAGTAAGCAAAACTCTGTAGAAATGGCAATTTTGGTCATTGTGAGGGTTTAAAAACTGGTTATTCAACATGAGGCACGATCCAATTGACATTTTGAATCATTTTTGGTAAAGTCCAAAAAATCAATTTTCGGACGAAAAAACGATGACCGCGGAGCTGTCTAACGTTCCCAAAATGGTCAATTCTGATGAAATTTTAACATTTAATCTTTTGACTGCAAATTACTGTTGGATGTGAATTATTACATTTTCAACTAAAATAAGTGTGTTTAAAGTCATTTCTCTGCTTGAAATTGGTCAAAATTGAAGCTTCTGAGTAAGCAAAACTCTGTAAAAATGGCAATTTTGGTCACTGTGAGGGTTTAAAAGTGGTTATTCAACATGAGGCACGATCCAATTGACAATTTGAATCATTTTTGGTAAAGTCCAAAAAATCAATTTTCGGACGAAAAACGATGACCGCGGAGCTGTCGAACGTTCCCAAAATGGTCAATTCTGATGAAATTTTAACATTTAATCTTTTGACTGCAAATTACTGTTGGATGTGAATTATTACTTTTTCAACTAAAATAAGTGTGTTTAAAGTCATTTCTCTGCTTGAAATTGGTCAAAAGTGAAGCTTCTGAGTAAGCAAAACTCTGTAAAAATGGCAATTTTGGTCACTGTGAGGGTTTAAAAAGTGGTTATTCAACATGAGGCACGATCCAATTGACATTTTGAATCATTTTTGGTAAAGTCCAAAAAATCAATTTTCAGACGAAAAACGATGACCGCGGAGCTGTCGAACGTTCCCAAAATGGTCAATTCTGATTAAATTTTAACATTTAATCTTTTGACTGCAAATTACTGTTGAATGTGAATTATTACTTTTTCAACTAAAATAAGTGTGTTTAAAGTCATTTCTCTGCTTGAAATTGGTCAAAATTGAAGCTTCTGAGTAAGCAAAACTCTGTAAAAATGGCAATTTTGGTCACTGTGAGGGTTTAAAAAGTGGTTATTCAACATGAGGCACGATCCAATGGACATTTTGAATCATTTTTGGTAAAGTCCAAAAAATCAATTTTCAGACGAAAAACGATGACCGCGGAGCTGTCGAACGTTCCCAAAATGGTCAATTCTGATTAAATTTTAACATTTAATCTTTTGACTGCAAATTACTGTTGGATGTGAATTATTACTTTTTCAACTTAAATAAGTGTGTTTAAAGTCATTTCTCTGCCTGAATTTGCTCAAAATTGAAGCTTCTGAGTAAGCAAAACTCTAAAAGTTTCAATTTTGGTCACTGTGAGGGTTTAAAAACTGGTTATTTAACATGAGGCACGATCCAATTGACATTTTGAATCATTTTTGGTAAAGTCCAAAAAATCAATTTTCGGACGTAAAACGATGACCGCTGAGCTGTCGAACGTTCCCAAAATGGTCAATTCTGATGAAATTTTAACATTTAATGTTTTGACTGCAAATTACTGTTGGATGTGAATTATTACTTTTTCAACTAAAATAAGTGCGTTTAAAGTCATTGCTCTGCCTGAAATTGGTCAAAATTGAAGCTTCTGAGTAAGCAAAACTCTGTAAAAATGGCAATTTTGGTCACTGTGAGGGTTTAAAAAGTGGTTATTCAACATGAGGCATGATCCAATTGACATTTTGAATCATTTTTGGTAAAGTCCAAAAAATCAATTTTCGGACGAAAAACAATGACCGCGGAGCTGTCGAACGTTCCCAAAATGGTCAATTCTGATGAAATTTTAACATTTAATCTTTTGACTGCAAATTACTGTTGGATGTGAATTATTACTTTTTCAACTAAAATAAGTGTGTTTAAAGTCATTTCTCTGCCTGAAATTGGTCAAAATTGAAGCTTCTGAGTTAGCAAAACTTTGTAAAAATGGCAATTTTGGTCACTGTGAGGGTTTAAAAAGTGGTTATTCAACATGAGGCACGATCCAATTGACATTTTGAATCATTTTTGGTAAAGTCCCAAAATTCAATTTTCGGACGAAAAACGATGACCGCGGAGCTGTCGAACGTTCCCAAAATGGTCAATTCTGATGAAATTTTAACATTTAATCTTTTGACTGCAAATTACTGTTGGATGTGAATTATTACTTTTTCAACTAAAATAAGTGTGTTTAAAGTCATTTCTCTGCTTGAAATTGGTCAAAATTGAAGCTTCTGAGTAAGCAAAACTCTGTAAAAATGGCAATTTTGGTCACTGTGAGGGTTTAAAAAGTGGTTATTCAACATGAGGCACGATCCAATTGACATTTTGAATCATTTTTGGTAAAGTCCAAAAAATCAATTTTCAGACGTAAAACGATGACCGCGGAGCTGTTGAACGTTCCCAAAATGGTCAATTCTGAGGAAATTTTAACATTTAATCTTTTGACTGCAAATTACTGTTGGATGTGAATTATTACTTTTTCAACTAAAATAAGTGTGTTTAAAGTCATTTCTCTGCTTGAAATTGGTCAAAATTGAAGCTTCTGAGTAAGCAAAACTCTGTAAAAATGGCAATTTTGGTCACTGTGAGGGTTTAAAAAGTGGTTATTCAACATGAGGCACGATCCAATTGACATTTTGAATCATTTTTGGTAAAGTCCAAAAAATCAATTTTCGGACCTAAAACGATGACCGCGGAGCTGTTGAACGTTCCCAAAATGGTAAATTCTGATGAAATTTTAACATTTAATCTTTTGACTGCAAATTACTGTTGGATGTGAATTATTACTTTTTCAACTAAAATAAGTGTGTTTAAAGTCATTTCTCTGCCTGAAATTGGTCAAAATTGAAGCTTCCGAGTAAGCAAAACTCTGTAAAAATGGCAATTTTGGTCACTGTGAGGGTTTAAAAAGTGGTTATTCAACATGAGGCACGATCCAATTCACATTTTGAATCATTTTTGGTAAAGTCCAAAAAATCAATTTTCAGACGAAAAACGATGACCGCGGAGCTGTCGAACGTTCCCAAAATGGTCAATTCTGATTAAATTTTAACATTTAATCTTTTGACTGCAAATTACTGTTGGATGTGAATTATTACTTTTTAAACTAAAATAAGTGTGTTTAAAGTCATTTCTCTGCCTGAATTTGCTCAAAATTGAAGCTTCTGAGTAAGCAAAACTCTAAAAATGGCAATTTTGGTCACTGTGAGGGTTTAAAAACTGGTTATTTAACATGAGGCACGATCCAATTGACATTTTGAATCATTTTTGGTAAAGTCCCAAAAATCAATTTTCGGACGAAAAACGATGACCGCGGAGCTGTCGAACGTTCCCAAAATGGTCAATTCTGATGAAATTTTAACATTTAATCTTTTGACTGCAAATTACTGTTGGATGTGAATTATTACTTTTTCAACTAAAATAAGTGTGTTTAAAGTCAATTCTCTGCCTGAAATTGGTCAAAATTGAAGCTTCTGAGTAAGCAAAACTCTGTAAAAATGGCAATTTTGGTCGCTCTGAGGGTTTAAAAACTGGTTATTCAACATGAGGCACGATCCAATTGACATTTTGAATCATTTTTGGTAAAGTCCCAAAAATCAATTTTCGGACGAAAAACGATGACCGCGGAGCTGTCGAACGTTCCCAAAATGGTCAATTCTGATGAAATTTTAACATTTAATCTTTTAACTGCAAATTACTGTTGGATGTGAATTATTACTTTTTCAACTAAAATAAGTGTGTTTAAAGTCATTTCTCTGCTTGAAATTGGTCAAAATTGAAGCTTCTGAGTAAGCAAAACTCTGTAAAAATGGCAATTTTGGTCACTGTGAGGGTTTAAAAAGTGGTTATTCAACATGAGGCACGATCCAATTGACATTTTGAATCATTTTTGGTAAAGTCCAAAAAATCAATTTTCGGACGTAAAACGATGACCGCGGAGCTGTTGAACGTTCCCAAAATGGTCAATTCTGAGGAAATTTTAACATTTAATCTTTTGACTGCAAATTACTGTTGGATGTGAATTATTACTTTTTCAACTAAAATAAGTGTGTTTAAAGTCATTTCTCTGCCTGAAATTGGTCAAAATTGAAGCTTCCGAGTAAGCAAAACTCTGTAGAAATGGCAATTTTGGTCACTGTGAGGGTTTAAAAACTGGTTATTCAACATGAGGCACGATCCAATTGACATTTTGAATCATTTTTGGTAAAGTCCAAAAAATCAATTTTCGGACGAAAAATGATGACCGCGGAGCTGTCGAACGTTCCCAAAATGGTCAATTCTGATGAAATTTTAACATTTAATCTTTTGACTGCAAATTACTGTTGGATGTGAATTATTACTTTTTCAACTAAAATAAGTGTGTTTAAAGTCAATTCTCTGCCTGAAATTGGTCAAAATTGAAGCTTCTGAGTAAGCAAAACTCTGTAAAAATGGCAATTTTGGTCACTGTGAGAGTTTAAAAACTGGTTATTCAACATGAGGCACGATCCAATTGACATTTTGAATCATTTTTGGTAAAGTCCCAAAAATCCATTTTCGGACGAAAAACGATGACTGCGGAGCTGTCGAACGTTCCCAAAATGGTCAATTCTGATGAAATTTTAACATTTAATCTTTTGACTGCAAATTACTGTTGGATGTGAATTATTACTTTTTCAACTAAAATAAGTGTGTTTAAAGTCATTTCTCTGCTTGAAATTGGTCAAAATTGAAGCTTCTGAGTAAGCAAAACTCTGTAAAAATGGCAATTTTGGTCACTGTGAGGGTTTAAAAAGTGGTTATTCAACATGAGGCACGATCCAATTGACATTTTGAATCATTTTTGGTAAAGTCCAAAAAATCAATTTTCGGACCTAAAACGATGACCGCGGAGCTGTTGAACGTTCCCAAAATGGTCAATTCTGAGGAAATTTTAACATTTAATCTTTTGACTGCAAATTACTGTTGGATGTGAATTCTTACTTTTTCAACTAAAATAAGTGTGTTTAAAGTCATTTCTCTGCCTGAAATTGGTCAAAATTGAAGTTTCTGAGTAAGCAAAACTATGTAAAAATGGCAATTTTGGTCACTGTGAGGGTTTAAAAAGTGGTTATTCAACATGAGGCACGATCCAATTGACATTTTGAATCATTTTTGGTAAAGTCCCAAAAATCAATTTTCGGACGAAAAACGATGACCGCAAAGCTGTCGAACGTTCCCAAAATGGTCAATTCTGATGAAATTTTAACATTTAATCTTTTGACTGCAAACTACTGTTGGATGTGAATTATTACTTTTTCAACTAAAATAAGTGTGTTTAAAGTCAATTCTCTGCCTGAAATTGGTCAAAATTGAAGCGTCTGAGTAAGCAAAACTCTGTAAAAATGGCAATTTTGGTCACTGTGAGGGTTTAAAAACTGGTTATTTAACATGAGGCACGATCCAATTGACATTTTGAATCATTTTTGTTAAAGTCCCAAAAATCAATTTTCGGACGAAAAACGATGACCGCGGAGCTGTCGAACGTTCCCAAAATGGTCAATTCTGATGAAATTTTAACATTTAATCTTTTGACTGCAAATTACTGTTGGATGTGAATTATTACTTTTTCAACTAAAATAAGTGTGTTTAAAGTGAATTCTCTGCCTGAAATTGGTCAAAATTGAAGCTTCTGAGTAAGCAAAACTCTGTAAAAATGGCAATTTTGGTCACTGTGAGGGTTTAAAAACTGGTTATTCAACATGAGGCACGATCCAATTGACATTTTGAATCATTTTTGGTAAAGTCCAAAAAATCAATTTTCGGACGAAAAACGATGACCGCGGAGCTGTCTAACGTTCCCAAAATGGTCAATTCTGATGAAATTTTAACATTTAATCTTTTGACTGCAAATTACTGTTGGATGTGAATTATTACTTTTTCAACTAAAATAAGTGTGTTTAAAGTCATTTCTCTGCTTGAAATTGGTCAAAATTGAAGCTTCTGAGTAAGCAAAACTCTGTAAAAATGGCAATTTTGGTCACTGTGAGGGTTTATAAAGTGGTTATTCAACATGAGGCACGATCCAATTGACAATTTGAATCATTTTTGGTAAAGTCCAAAAAATCAATTTTCGGACGAAAAACGATGACCGCGGAGCTGTCGAACGTTCCCAAAATGGTCAATTCTGATGAAATTTTAACATTTAATCCTTTGACTGCAAATTACTGTTGGATGTGAATTATTACTTTTTCAACTAAAATAAGTGTGTTTAAAGTCATTTCTCTGCTTGAAATTGGTCAAAATTGAAGCTTCTGAGTAAGCAAAACTCTGTAAAAATGGCAATTTTGGTCACTGTGAGGGTTTAAAAAGTGGTTATTCAACATGAGGCACGATCCAATTGACATTTTGAATCATTTTTGGTAAAGTCCAAAAAATCAATTTTCGGACGAAAAACGATGACCGCGGAGCTGTCGAACGTTCCCAAAATGGTCAATTCTGATGAAATTTTAACATTTAATCTTTTGACTGCAAATTACTGTTGGATGTGAATTATTACTTTTTCAACTAAAATAAGTGTGTTTAAAGTCAATTCTCTGCCTGAAATTGGTCAAAATTGAAGCTTCTGAGTAAGCAAAACTCTGTAAAAAATGGCAATTTTGGTCACTGTGAGGGTTTAAAAACTGGTTATTCAACATGAGGCACGATCCAATTGACATTTTGAATCATTTTTGGTAAAGTCCCAAAAATCCATTTTCGGCCGAAAAACGATGACCGCGGAGCTGTCGAACGTTCCCAAAATGGTCAATTCTGATGAAATTTTAACATTTATACTTTTGACTGCAAATTACTGTTGGATGTGAATTATTACTTTTTCAACTAAAATAAGTGTGTTTAAAGTCATTTCTCTGCTTGAAATTGGTCAAAATTGAAGCTTCTGAGTAAGCAAAACTCTGTAAAAATGGCAATTTTGGTCACTGTGAGGGTTTAAAAAGTGGTTATTCAACATGAGGCACGATCCAATTGACATTTTGAATCATTTTTGGTAAAGTCCAAAAAATAAATTTTCGGACCTAAAACGATGACCGCGGAGCTGTTGAACGTTTCCAAAATGGTCAATTCTGTGGAAATTTTAACATTTAATCTTTTGACTGCAAATTACTGTTGGATGTGAATTCTTACTTTTTCAACTAAAATAAGTGTGTTTAAAGTCATTTCTCTGCCTGAAATTGGTCAAAATTGAAGTTTCTGAGTAAGCAAAACTATGTAAAAATGGCAATTTTGGTCACTGTGAGGGTTTAAAAAGTGGTTATTCAACATGAGGCACGATCCAATTGACATTTTGAATCATTTTTGGTAAAGTCCCAAAAATCAATTTTCGGACGAAAAACGATGACCGCGGAGCTGTCGAACGTTCCCAAAATGGTCAATTCTGATGAAATTTTAACATTTAATCTTTTGACTGCAAATTACTGTTGGATGTGAATTATTACTTTTTCAACTAAAATAAGTGTGTTTAAAGTCATTTCTCTGCCTGAAATTGGTCAAAATTGAAGCTTCCGAGTAAGCAAAACTCTGTAAAAATGGCAATTTTGGTCACTGTGAGGGTTTAAAAACTGGTTATTCAACATGAGGCACGATCCAATTGACATTTTGAATCATTTTTGGTAAAGTCCCAAAAATCAATTTTCGGACGAAAAACGATGACCGCGGAGCTGTCGAACGTTCCCAAAATGGTCAATTCTGATGAAATTTTAACATTTAATCTTTTGACTGCAAATTACTGTTGGATGTGAAATATTACTTTTTCAACTAAAATAAGTGTGTTTAAAGTCATTTCTCTGCCTGAAATTGGTCAAAATTGAAGCTTCCGAGTAAGCAAAACTCTGTAAAAATGGCAATTTTGGTCACTGTGAGGGTTTAAAAACTGGTTATTCAACATGAGGCACGATCCAATTGACATTTTGAATCATTTTTGGTAAAGTCCCAAAAATCCATTTTCGGACGAAAAACGATGACTGCGGAGCTGTCGAACGTTCCCAAAATGGTCAATTCTGATGAAATTTTAACATTTAATCTTTTGACTGCAAATTACTGTTGGATGTGAATTATTACTTTTTCAACTAAAATAAGTGTGTTTAAAGTCATTTCTCTGCTTGAAATTGGTCAAAATTGAAGCTTCTGAGTAAGCAAAACTCTGTAAAAATGGCAATTTTGGTCACTGTGAGGGTTTAAAAAGTGGTTATTCAACATGAGGCACGATCCAATTGACATTTTGAATCATTTTTGGTAAAGTCCAAAAAATCAATTTTCGGACCTAAAACGATGACCGCGGAGCTGTTGAACGTTCCCAAAATGGTCAATTCTGAGGAAATTTTAACATTTAATCTTTTGACTGCAAATTACTGTTGGATGTGAATTCTTACTTTTTCAACTAAAATAAGTGTGTTTAAAGTCATTTCTCTGCCTGAAATTGGTCAAAATTGAAGCTTCCGAGTAAGCAAAACTCTGTAAAAATGGCAATTTTGGTCACTGTGAGGGTTTAAAAACTGGTTATTCAACATGAGGCACGATCCAATTGACATTTTGAATCATTTTTGGTAAAGTCCCAAAAATCAATTTTCGGACGAAAAACGATGACCGCGGAGCTGTCGAACGTTCCCAAAATGGTCAATTCTGATGAAATTTTAACATTTAATCTTTTGACTGCAAATTACTGTTGGATGTGAATTATTACTTTTTCAACTAAAATAAGTGTGTTTAAAGTCATTTCTCTGCCTGAAATTGGTCAAAATTGAAGCTTCTGAGTAAGCAAAACTCTGTAGAAATGGCAATTTTGCTCACTGTGAGGGTTTAAAAACTGGTTATTCAACATGAGGCACGATCCAATTGACATTTTGAATCATTTTTGGTAAAGTCCAAAAAATCAATTTTCGGACGAAAAACGATGACCGCGGAGCTGTCGAACGTTCCCAAAATGGTCAATTCTGATGACATTTTAACATTTAATCTTTTGACTGCAAATTACTGTTGGATGTGAATTATTACTTTTTCAACTAAAATAAGTGTGTTTAAAGTCAATTCTCTGCCTGAAATTGGTCAAAATTGAAGCGTCTGAGTAAGCAAAACTCTGTAAAAATGGCAATTTTGGTCACTGTGAGGGTTTAAAAACTGGTTATTTAACATGAGGCACGATCCAATTGACATTTTGAATCATTTTTGGTAAAGTCCAAAAAATCAATTTTCAGACGAAAAACGATGACCGCGGAGCTGTCGAACGTTCCCAAAATGGTCAATTCTGATTAAATTTTAACATTTAATCTTTTGACTGCAAATTACTGTTGGATGTGAATTATTACTTTTTAAACTAAAATAAGTGTGTTTAAAGTCATTTCTCTGCCTGAATTTGCTCAAAATTGAAGCTTCTGAGTAAGCAAAACTCTAAAAATGGCAATTTTGGTCACTGTGAGGGTTTAAAAACTGGTTATTTAACATGAGGCACGATCCAATTGACATTTTGAATCATTTTTGGTAAAGTCCCAAAAATCAATTTTCGGACGAAAAACGATGACCGCGGAGCTGTCGAACGTTCCCAAAATGGTCAATTCTGATGAAATTTTAACATTTAATCTTTTGACTGCAAATTACTGTTGGATGTGAATTATTACTTTTTCAACTAAAATAAGTGTGTTTAAAGTCAATTCTCTGCCTGAAATTGGTCAAAATTGAAGCTTCTGAGTAAGCAAAACTCTGTAAAAATGGCAATTTTGGTCGCTCTGAGGGTTTAAAAACTGGTTATTCAACATGAGGCACGATCCAATTGACATTTTGAATCATTTTTGGTAAAGTCCCAAAAATCAATTTTCGGACGAAAAACGATGACCGCGGAGCTGTCGAACGTTCCCAAAATGGTCAATTCTGATGAAATTTTAACATTTAATCTTTTAACTGCAAATTACTGTTGGATGTGAATTATTACTTTTTCAACTAAAATAAGTGTGTTTAAAGTCATTTCTCTGCTTGAAATTGGTCAAAATTGAAGCTTCTGAGTAAGCAAAACTCTGTAAAAATGGCAATTTTGGTCACTGTGAGGGTTTAAAAAGTGGTTATTCAACATGAGGCACGATCCAATTGACATTTTGAATCATTTTTGGTAAAGTCCAAAAAATCAATTTTCGGACGTAAAACGATGACCGCGGAGCTGTTGAACGTTCCCAAAATGGTCAATTCTGAGGAAATTTTAACATTTAATCTTTTGACTGCAAATTACTGTTGGATGTGAATTATTACTTTTTCAACTAAAATAAGTGTGTTTAAAGTCATTTCTCTGCCTGAAATTGGTCAAAATTGAAGCTTCCGAGTAAGCAAAACTCTGTAGAAATGGCAATTTTGGTCACTGTGAGGGTTTAAAAACTGGTTATTCAACATGAGGCACGATCCAATTGACATTTTGAATCATTTTTGGTAAAGTCCAAAAAATCAATTTTCGGACGAAAAACGATGACCGCGGAGCTGTCGAACGTTCCCAAAATGGTCAATTCTGATGAAATTTTAACATTTAATCTTTTGACTGCAAATTACTGTTGGATGTGAATTATTACTTTTTCAACTAAAATAAGTGTGTTTAAAGTCAATTCTCTGCCTGAAATTGGTCAAAATTGAAGCTTCTGAGTAAGCAAAACTCTGTAAAAATGGCAATTTTGGTCACTGTGAGAGTTTAAAAACTGGTTATTCAACATGAGGCACGATCCAATTGACATTTTGAATCATTTTTGGTAAAGTCCCAAAAATCCATTTTCGGACGAAAAACGATGACTGCGGAGCTGTCGAACGTTCCCAAAATGGTCAATTCTGATGAAATTTTAACATTTAATCTTTTGACTGCAAATTACTGTTGGATGTGAATTATTACTTTTTCAACTAAAATAAGTGTGTTTAAAGTCATTTCTCTGCTTGAAATTGGTCAAAATTGAAGCTTCTGAGTAAGCAAAACTCTGTAAAAATGGCAATTTTGGTCACTGTGAGGGTTTAAAAAGTGGTTATTCAACATGAGGCACGATCCAATTGACATTTTGAATCATTTTTGGTAAAGTCCAAAAAATCAATTTTCGGACCTAAAACGATGACCGCGGAGCTGTTGAACGTTCCCAAAATGGTCAATTCTGAGGAAATTTTAACATTTAATCTTTTGACTGCAAATTACTGTTGGATGTGAATTCTTACTTTTTCAACTAAAATAAGTGTGTTTAAAGTCATTTCTCTGCCTGAAATTGGTCAAAATTGAAGTTTCTGAGTAAGCAAAACTATGTAAAAATGGCAATTTTGGTCACTGTGAGGGTTTAAAAAGTGGTTATTCAACATGAGACACGATCCAATTGACATTTTGAATCATTTTTGGTAAAGTCCCAAAAATCAATTTTCGGACGAAAAACGATGACCGCGGAGCTGTCGAACGTTCCCAAAATGGTCAATTCTGATGAAATTTTAACATTTAATCTTTTGACTGCAAATTACTGTTGGATGTGAATTATTACTTTTTCAACTAAAATAAGTGTGTTTAAAGTCATTTCTCTGCCTGAAATTGGTCAAAATTGAAGCTTCCGAGTAAGCAAAACTCTGTAAAAATGGCAATTTTGGTCACTGTGAGGGTTTAAAAACTGGTTATTCAACATGAGGCACGATCCAATTGACATTTTGAATCATTTTTGGTAAAGTCCCAAAAATCAATTTTCGGACGAAAAACGATGACCGCGGAGCTGTCGAACGTTCCCAAAATGGTCAATTCTGATGAAATTTTAACATTTAATCTTTTGACTGCAAATTACTGTTGGATGTGAATTATTACTTTTTCAACTAAAATAAGTGTGTTTAAAGTCATTTCTCTGCCTGAAATTGGTCAAAATTGAAGCTTCTGAGTAAGCAAAACTCTGTAGAAATGGCAATTTTGGTCACTGTGAGGGTTTAAAAACTGGTTATTCAACATGAGGCACGATCCAATTGACATTTTGAATCATTTTTGGTAAAGTCCAAAAAATCAATTTTCGGACGAAAAACGATGACCGCGGAGCTGTCGAACGTTCCCAAAATGGTCAATTCTGATGACATTTTAACATTTAATCTTTTGACTGCAAATTACTGTTGGATGTGAATTATTACTTTTTCAACTAAAATAAGTGTGTTTAAAGTCAATTCTCTGCCTGAAATTGGTCAAAATTGAAGCGTCTGAGTAAGCAAAACTCTGTAAAAATGGCAATTTTGGTCACTGTGAGGGTTTAAAAACTGGTTATTTAACATGAGGCACGATCCAATTGACATTTTGAATCATTTTTGGTAAAGTCCCAAAAATCAATTTTCGTACGAAAAACGATGACCGCGGAGCTGTCGAACGTTCCCAAAATGGTCAATTCTGATGAAATTTTAACATTTAATCTTTTGACTGCAAATTACTGTTGGATGTGAATTATTACTTTTTCAACTAAAATAAGTGTGTTTAAAGTGAATTCTCTGCCTGAAATTGGTCAAAATTGAAGCTTCTGAGTAAGCAAAACTCTGTAAAAATGGCAATTTTGGTCACTGTGAGGGTTTAAAAACTGGTTATTCAACATGAGGCACGATCCAATTGACATTTTGAATCATTTTTGGTAAAGTCCCAAAAATCAATTTTCGGACGAAAAACGATGACCGCGGAGCTGTCTAACGTTCCCAAAATGGTCAATTCTGATGAAATTTTAACATTTAATCTTTTGACTGCAAATTACTGTTGGATGTGAATTATTACTTTTTCAACTAAAATAAGTGTGTTTAAAGTCATTTCTCTGCTTGAAATTGGTCAAAATTGAAGCTTCTGAGTAAGCAAAACTCTGTAAAAATGGCAATTTTGGTCACTGTGAGGGTTTAAAAAGTGGTTATTCAACATGAGGCACGATCCAATTGACAATTTGAATCATTTTTGGTAAAGTCCAAAAAATCAATTTTCGGACGAAAAACGATGACCGCGGAGCTGTCGAACGTTCCCAAAATGGTCAATTCTGATGAAATTTTAACATTTAATCTTTTGACTGCAAATTACTGTTGGATGTGAATTATTACTTTTTCAACTAAAATAAGTGTGTTTAAAGTCATTTCTCTGCTTGAAATTGGTCAAAATTGAAGCTTCTGAGTAAGCAAAACTCTGTAAAAATGGCAATTTTGGTCACTGTGAGGGTTTAAAAAGTGGTTATTCAACATGAGGCACGATCCAATTGACATTTTGAATCATTTTTGGTAAAGTCCAAAAAATCAATTTTCGGACGAAAAACGATGACCGCGGAGCTGTCTACCGTTCCCAAAATGGTCAATTCTGATGAAATTTTAACATTTAATCTTTTGACTGCAAATTACTGTTGGATGTGAATTATTACTTTTTCAACTAAAATAAGTGTGTTTAAAGTCAATTCTCTGCCTGAAATTGGTCAAAATTGAAGCTTCTGAGTAAGCAAAACTCTGTAAAAAATGGCAATTTTGGTCACTGTGAGGGTTTAAAAACTGGTTATTCAACATGAGGCACGATCCAATTGACATTTTGAATCATTTTTGGTAAAGTCCCAAAAATCCATTTTCGGCCGAAAAACGATGACCGCGGAGCTGTCGAACGTTCCCAAAATGGTCAATTCTGATGAAATTTTAACATTTATACTTTTGACTGCAAATTACTGTTGGATGTGAATTATTACTTTTTCAACTAAAATAAGTGTGTTTAAAGTCATTTCTCTGCTTGAAATTGGTCAAAATTGAAGCTTCTGAGTAAGCAAAACTCTGTAAAAATGGCAATTTTGGTCACTGTGAGGGTTTAAAAAGTGGTTATTCAACATGAGGCACGATCCAATTGACATTTTGAATCATTTTTGGTAAAGTCCAAAAAATAAATTTTCGGACCTAAAACGATGACCGCGGAGCTGTTGAACGTTTCCAAAATGGTCAATTCTGAGGAAATTTTAACATTTAATCTTTTGACTGCAAATTACTGTTGGATGTGAATTCTTACTTTTTCAACTAAAATAAGTGTGTTTAAAGTCATTTCTCTGCCTGAAATTGGTCAAAATTGAAGTTTCTGAGTAAGCAAAACTATGTAAAAATGGCAATTTTGGTCACTGTGAGGGTTTAAAAAGTGGTTATTCAACATGAGGCACGATCCAATTGACATTTTGAATCATTTTTGGTAAAGTCCCAAAAATCAATTTTCGGACGAAAAACGATGACCGCGGAGCTGTCGAACGTTCCCAAAATGGTCAATTCTGATGAAATTTTAACATTTAATCTTTTGACTGCAAATTACTGTTGGATGTGAATTATTACTTTTTCAACTAAAATAAGTGTGTTTAAAGTCATTTCTCTGCCTGAAATTGGTCAAAATTGAAGCTTCCGAGTAAGCAAAACTCTGTAAAAATGGCAATTTTGGTCACTGTGAGGGTTTAAAAACTGGTTATTCAACATGAGGCACGATCCAATTGACATTTTGAATCATTTTTGGTAAAGTCCCAAAAATCAATTTTCGGACGAAAAACGATGACCGCGGAGCTGTCGAACGTTCCCAAAATGGTCAATTCTGATGAAATTTTAACATTTAATCTTTTGACTGCAAATTACTGTTGGATGTGAATTATTACTTTTTCAACTAAAATAAGTGTGTTTAAAGTCATTTCTCTGCCTGAAATTGGTCAAAATTGAAGCTTCCGAGTAAGCAAAACTCTGTAAAAATGGCAATTTTGGTCACTGTGAGGGTTTAAAAACTGGTTATTCAACATGAGGCACGATCCAATTGACATTTTGAATCATTTTTGGTAAAGTCCCAAAAATCCATTTTCGGACGAAAAACGATGACTGCGGAGCTGTCGAACGTTCCCAAAATGGTCAATTCTGATGAAATTTTAACATTTAATCTTTTGACTGCAAATTACTGTTGGATGTGAATTATTACTTTTTCAACTAAAATAAGTGTGTTTAAAGTCATTTCTCTGCTTGAAATTGGTCAAAATTGAAGCTTCTGAGTAAGCAAAACTCTGTAAAAATGGCAATTTTGGTCACTGTGAGGGTTTAAAAAGTGGTTATTCAACATGAGGCACGATCCAATTGACATTTTGAATCATTTTTGGTAAAGTCCAAAAAATCAATTTTCGGACCTAAAACGATGACCGCGGAGCTGTTGAACGTTCCCAAAATGGTCAATTCTGAGGAAATTTTAACATTTAATCTTTTGACTGCAAATTACTGTTGGATGTGAATTCTTACTTTTTCAACTAAAATAAGTGTGTTTAAAGTCATTTCTCTGCCTGAAATTGGTCAAAATTGAAGTTTCTGAGTAAGCAAAACTATGTAAAAATGGCAATTTTGGTCACTGTGAGGGTTTAAAAAGTGGTTATTCAACATGAGGCACGATCCAATTGACATTTTGAATCATTTTTGGTAAAGTCCCAAAAATCAATTTTCGGACGAAAAACGATGACCGCGGAGCTGTCGAACGTTCCCAAAATGGTCAATTCTGATGAAATTTTAACATTTAATCTTTTGACTGCAAATTACTGTTGGATGTGAATTATTACTTTTTCAACTAAAATAAGTGTGTTTAAAGTCATTTCTCTGCCTGAAATTGGTCAAAATTGAAGCTTCTGAGTAAGCAAAACTCTGTAGAAATGGCAATTTTGGTCATTGTGAGGGTTTAAAAACTGGTTATTCAACATGAGGCACGATCCAATTGACATTTTGAATCATTTTTGGTAAAGTCCAAAAAATCAATTTTCGGACGAAAAACGATGACCGCGGAGCTGTCTAACGTTCCCAAAATGGTCAATTCTGATGAAATTTTAACATTTAATCTTTTGACTGCAAATTACTGTTGGATGTGAATTATTACTTTTTCAACTAAAATAAGTGTGTTTAAAGTCATTTCTCTGCTTGAAATTGGTCAAAATTGAAGCTTCTGAGTAAGCAAAACTCTGTAAAAATGGCAATTTTGGTCACTGTGAGGGTTTAAAAAGTGGTTATTCAACATGAGGCACGATCCAATTGACAATTTGAATCATTTTTGGTAAAGTCCAAAAAATCAATTTTCGGACGAAAAACAATGACCGCGGAGCTGTCGAACGTTCCCAAAATGGTCAATTCTGATGAAATTTTAACATTTAATCTTTTGACTGCAAATTACTGTTGGATGTGAATTATTACTTTTTCAACTAAAATAAGTGTGTTTAAAGTCATTTCTCTGCCTGAAATTGGTCAAAATTGAAGCTTCTGAGTTAGCAAAACTTTGTAAAAATGGCAATTTTGGTCACTGTGAGGGTTTAAAAAGTGGTTATTCAACATGAGGCACGATCCAATTGACATTTTGAATCATTTTTGGTAAAGTCCCAAAAATCAATTTTCGGACGAAAAACGATGACCGCGGAGCTGTCGAACGTTCCCAAAATGGTCAATTCTGATGAAATTTTAACATTTAATCTTTTGACTGCAAATTACTGTTGGATGTGAATTATTACTTTTTCAACTAAAATAAGTGTGTTTAAAGTCATTTCTCTGCCTGAAATTGGTCAAAATTGAAGCTTCTGAGTAAGCAAAACTCTGTAGAAATGGCAATTTTGGTCATTGTGAGGGTTTAAAAACTGGTTATTCAACATGAGGCACGATCCAATTGACATTTTGAATCATTTTTGGTAAAGTCCAAAAAATCAATTTTCGGACGAAAAACGATGACCGCGGAGCTGTCTAACGTTCCCAAAATGGTCAATTCTGATGAAATTTTAACATTTAATCTTTTGACTGCAAATTACTGTTGGATGTGAATTATTACTTTTTCAACTAAAATAAGTGTGTTTAAAGTCATTTCTCTGCTTGAAATTGGTCAAAATTGAAGCTTCTGAGTAAGCAAAACTCTGTAAAAATGGCAATTTTGGTCACTGTGAGGGTTTAAAAAGTGGTTATTCAACATGAGGCACGATCCAATTGACAATTTGAATCATTTTTGGTAAAGTCCAAAAAATCAATTTTCGGACGAAAAACGATGACCGCGGAGCTGTCGAACGTTCCCAAAATGGTCAATTCTGATGAAATTTTAACATTTAATCTTTTGACTGCAAATTACTGTTGGATGTGAATTATTACTTTTTCAACTAAAATAAGTGTGTTTAAAGTCATTTCTCTGCTTGAAATTGGTCAAAAGTGAAGCTTCTGAGTAAGCAAAACTCTGTAAAAATGGCAATTTTGGTCACTGTGAGGGTTTAAAAAGTGGTTATTCAACATGAGGCACGATCCAATTGACATTTTGAATCATTTTTGGTAAAGTCCAAAAAATCAATTTTCAGACGAAAAACGATGACCGCGGAGCTGTCGAACGTTCCCAAAATGGTCAATTCTGATTAAATTTTAACATTTAATCTTTTGACTGCAAATTACTGTTGAATGTGAATTATTACTTTTTCAACTAAAATAAGTGTGTTTAAAGTCATTTCTCTGCTTGAAATTGGTCAAAATTGAAGCTTCTGAGTAAGCAAAACTCTGTAAAAATGGCAATTTTGGTCACTGTGAGGGTTTAAAAAGTGGTTATTCAACATGAGGCACGATCCAATGGACATTTTGAATCATTTTTGGTAAAGTCCAAAAAATCAATTTTCAGACGAAAAACGATGACCGCGGAGCTGTCGAACGTTCCCAAAATGGTCAATTCTGATTAAATTTTAACATTTAATCTTTTGACTGCAAATTACTGTTGGATGTGAATTATTACTTTTTCAACTTAAATAAGTGTGTTTAAAGTCATTTCTCTGCCTGAATTTGCTCAAAATTGAAGCTTCTGAGTAAGCAAAACTCTAAAAGTTTCAATTTTGGTCACTGTGAGGGTTTAAAAACTGGTTATTTAACATGAGGCACGATCCAATTGACATTTTGAATCATTTTTGGTAAAGTCCAAAAAATCAATTTTCGGACGTAAAACGATGACCGCTGAGCTGTCGAACGTTCCCAAAATGGTCAATTCTGATGAAATTTTAACATTTAATGTTTTGACTGCAAATTACTGTTGGATGTGAATTATTACTTTTTCAACTAAAATAAGTGCGTTTAAAGTCATTGCTCTGCCTGAAATTGGTCAAAATTGAAGCTTCTGAGTAAGCAAAACTCTGTAAAAATGGCAATTTTGGTCACTGTGAGGGTTTAAAAAGTGGTTATTCAACATGAGGCATGATCCAATTGACATTTTGAATCATTTTTGGTAAAGTCCAAAAAATCAATTTTCGGACGAAAAACAATGACCGCGGAGCTGTCGAACGTTCCCAAAATGGTCAATTCTGATGAAATTTTAACATTTAATCTTTTGACTGCAAATTACTGTTGGATGTGAATTATTACTTTTTCAACTAAAATAAGTGTGTTTAAAGTCATTTCTCTGCCTGAAATTGGTCAAAATTGAAGCTTCTGAGTTAGCAAAACTTTGTAAAAATGGCAATTTTGGTCACTGTGAGGGTTTAAAAAGTGGTTATTCAACATGAGGCACGATCCAATTGACATTTTGAATCATTTTTGGTAAAGTCCCAAAATTCAATTTTCGGACGAAAAACGATGACCGCGGAGCTGTCGAACGTTCCCAAAATGGTCAATTCTGATGAAATTTTAACATTTAATCTTTTGACTGCAAATTACTGTTGGATGTGAATTATTACTTTTTCAACTAAAATAAGTGTGTTTAAAGTCATTTCTCTGCTTGAAATTGGTCAAAATTGAAGCTTCTGAGTAAGCAAAACTCTGTAAAAATGGCAATTTTGGTCACTGTGAGGGTTTAAAAAGTGGTTATTCAACATGAGGCACGATCCAATTGACATTTTGAATCATTTTTGGTAAAGTCCAAAAAATCAATTTTCAGACGTAAAACGATGACCGCGGAGCTGTTGAACGTTCCCAAAATGGTCAATTCTGAGGAAATTTTAACATTTAATCTTTTGACTGCAAATTACTGTTGGATGTGAATTATTACTTTTTCAACTAAAATAAGTGTGTTTAAAGTCATTTCTCTGCTTGAAATTGGTCAAAATTGAAGCTTCTGAGTAAGCAAAACTCTGTAAAAATGGCAATTTTGGTCACTGTGAGGGTTTAAAAAGTGGTTATTCAACATGAGGCACGATCCAATTGACATTTTGAATCATTTTTGGTAAAGTCCAAAAAATCAATTTTCGGACCTAAAACGATGACCGCGGAGCTGTTGAACGTTCCCAAAATGGTAAATTCTGATGAAATTTTAACATTTAATCTTTTGACTGCAAATTACTGTTGGATGTGAATTATTACTTTTTCAACTAAAATAAGTGTGTTTAAAGTCATTTCTCTGCCTGAAATTGGTCAAAATTGAAGCTTCCGAGTAAGCAAAACTCTGTAAAAATGGCAATTTTGGTCACTGTGAGGGTTTAAAAAGTGGTTATTCAACATGAGGCACGATCCAATTCACATTTTGAATCATTTTTGGTAAAGTCCAAAAAATCAATTTTCAGACGAAAAACGATGACCGCGGAGCTGTCGAACGTTCCCAAAATGGTCAATTCTGATTAAATTTTAACATTTAATCTTTTGACTGCAAATTACTGTTGGATGTGAATTATTACTTTTTAAACTAAAATAAGTGTGTTTAAAGTCATTTCTCTGCCTGAATTTGCTCAAAATTGAAGCTTCTGAGTAAGCAAAACTCTAAAAATGGCAATTTTGGTCACTGTGAGGGTTTAAAAACTGGTTATTTAACATGAGGCACGATCCAATTGACATTTTGAATCATTTTTGGTAAAGTCCCAAAAATCAATTTTCGGACGAAAAACGATGACCGCGGAGCTGTCGAACGTTCCCAAAATGGTCAATTCTGATGAAATTTTAACATTTAATCTTTTGACTGCAAATTACTGTTGGATGTGAATTATTACTTTTTCAACTAAAATAAGTGTGTTTAAAGTCAATTCTCTGCCTGAAATTGGTCAAAATTGAAGCTTCTGAGTAAGCAAAACTCTGTAAAAATGGCAGTTTTGGTCGCTCTGAGGGTTTAAAAACTGGTTATTCAACATGAGGCACGATCCAATTGACATTTTGAATCATTTTTGGTAAAGTCCCAAAAATCAATTTTCGGACGAAAAACGATGACCGCGGAGCTGTCGAACGTTCCCAAAATGGTCAATTCTGATGAAATTTTAACATTTAATCTTTTAACTGCAAATTACTGTTGGATGTGAATTATTACTTTTTCAACTAAAATAAGTGTGTTTAAAGTCATTTCTCTGCTTGAAATTGGTCAAAATTGAAGCTTCTGAGTAAGCAAAACTCTGTAAAAATGGCAATTTTGGTCACTGTGAGGGTTTAAAAAGTGGTTATTCAACATGAGGCACGATCCAATTGACATTTTGAATCATTTTTGGTAAAGTCCAAAAAATCAATTTTCGGACGTAAAACGATGACCGCGGAGCTGTTGAACGTTCCCAAAATGGTCAATTCTGAGGAAATTTTAACATTTAATCTTTTGACTGCAAATTACTGTTGGATGTGAATTATTACTTTTTCAACTAAAATAAGTGTGTTTAAAGTCATTTCTCTGCCTGAAATTGGTCAAAATTGAAGCTTCCGAGTAAGCAAAACTCTGTAGAAATGGCAATTTTGGTCACTGTGAGGGTTTAAAAACTGGTTATTCAACATGAGGCACGATCCAATTGACATTTTGAATCATTTTTGGTAAAGTCCAAAAAATCAATTTTCGGACGAAAAATGATGACCGCGGAGCTGTCGAACGTTCCCAAAATGGTCAATTCTGATGAAATTTTAACATTTAATCTTTTGACTGCAAATTACTGTTGGATGTGAATTATTACTTTTTCAACTAAAATAAGTGTGTTTAAAGTCATTTCTCTGCCTGAAATTGGTCAAAATTGAAGCTTCTGAGTTAGCAAAACTTTGTAAAAATGGCAATTTTGGTCACTGTGAGGGTTTAAAAAGTGGTTATTCAACATGAGGCACGATCCAATTGACATTTTGAATCATTTTTGGTAAAGTCCCAAAATTCAATTTTCGGACGAAAAACGATGACCGCGGAGCTGTCGAACGTTCCCAAAATGGTCAATTCTGATGAAATTTTAACATTTAATCTTTTGACTGCAAATTACTGTTGGATGTGAATTATTACTTTTTCAACTAAAATAAGTGTGTTTAAAGTCATTTCTCTGCTTGAAATTGGTCAAAATTGAAGCTTCTGAGTAAGCAAAACTCTGTAAAAATGGCAATTTTGGTCACTGTGAGGGTTTAAAAAGTGGTTATTCAACATGAGGCACGATCCAATTGACATTTTGAATCATTTTTGGTAAAGTCCAAAAAATCAATTTTCAGACGTAAAACGATGACCGCGGAGCTGTTGAACGTTCCCAAAATGGTCAATTCTGAGGAAATTTTAACATTTAATCTTTTGACTGCAAATTACTGTTGGATGTGAATTATTACTTTTTCAACTAAAATAAGTGTGTTTAAAGTCATTTCTCTGCTTGAAATTGGTCAAAATTGAAGCTTCTGAGTAAGCAAAACTCTGTAAAAATGGCAATTTTGGTCACTGTGAGGGTTTAAAAAGTGGTTATTCAACATGAGGCACGATCCAATTGACATTTTGAATCATTTTTGGTAAAGTCCAAAAAATCAATTTTCGGACCTAAAACGATGACCGCGGAGCTGTTGAACGTTCCCAAAATGGTAAATTCTGATGAAATTTTAACATTTAATCTTTTGACTGCAAATTACTGTTGGATGTGAATTATTACTTTTTCAACTAAAATAAGTGTGTTTAAAGTCATTTCTCTGCCTGAAATTGGTCAAAATTGAAGCTTCCGAGTAAGCAAAACTCTGTAAAAATGGCAATTTTGGTCACTGTGAGGGTTTAAAAAGTGGTTATTCAACATGAGGCACGATCCAATTCACATTTTGAATCATTTTTGGTAAAGTCCAAAAAATCAATTTTCAGACGAAAAACGATGACCGCGGAGCTGTCGAACGTTCCCAAAATGGTCAATTCTGATTAAATTTTAACATTTAATCTTTTGACTGCAAATTACTGTTGGATGTGAATTATTACTTTTTAAACTAAAATAAGTGTGTTTAAAGTCATTTCTCTGCCTGAATTTGCTCAAAATTGAAGCTTCTGAGTAAGCAAAACTCTAAAAATGGCAATTTTGGTCACTGTGAGGGTTTAAAAACTGGTTATTTAACATGAGGCACGATCCAATTGACATTTTGAATCATTTTTGGTAAAGTCCCAAAAATCAATTTTCGGACGAAAAACGATGACCGCGGAGCTGTCGAACGTTCCCAAAATGGTCAATTCTGATGAAATTTTAACATTTAATCTTTTGACTGCAAATTACTGTTGGATGTGAATTATTACTTTTTCAACTAAAATAAGTGTGTTTAAAGTCAATTCTCTGCCTGAAATTGGTCAAAATTGAAGCTTCTGAGTAAGCAAAACTCTGTAAAAATGGCAGTTTTGGTCGCTCTGAGGGTTTAAAAACTGGTTATTCAACATGAGGCACGATCCAATTGACATTTTGAATCATTTTTGGTAAAGTCCCAAAAATCAATTTTCGGACGAAAAACGATGACCGCGGAGCTGTCGAACGTTCCCAAAATGGTCAATTCTGATGAAATTTTAACATTTAATCTTTTAACTGCAAATTACTGTTGGATGTGAATTATTACTTTTTCAACTAAAATAAGTGTGTTTAAAGTCATTTCTCTGCTTGAAATTGGTCAAAATTGAAGCTTCTGAGTAAGCAAAACTCTGTAAAAATGGCAATTTTGGTCACTGTGAGGGTTTAAAAAGTGGTTATTCAACATGAGGCACGATCCAATTGACATTTTGAATCATTTTTGGTAAAGTCCAAAAAATCAATTTTCGGACGTAAAACGATGACCGCGGAGCTGTTGAACGTTCCCAAAATGGTCAATTCTGAGGAAATTTTAACATTTAATCTTTTGACTGCAAATTACTGTTGGATGTGAATTATTACTTTTTCAACTAAAATAAGTGTGTTTAAAGTCATTTCTCTGCCTGAAATTGGTCAAAATTGAAGCTTCCGAGTAAGCAAAACTCTGTAGAAATGGCAATTTTGGTCACTGTGAGGGTTTAAAAACTGGTTATTCAACATGAGGCACGATCCAATTGACATTTTGAATCATTTTTGGTAAAGTCCAAAAAATCAATTTTCGGACGAAAAATGATGACCGCGGAGCTGTCGAACGTTCCCAAAATGGTCAATTCTGATGAAATTTTAACATTTAATCTTTTGACTGCAAATTACTGTTGGATGTGAATTATTACTTTTTCAACTAAAATAAGTGTGTTTAAAGTCAATTCTCTGCCTGAAATTGGTCAAAATTGAAGCTTCTGAGTAAGCAAAACTCTGTAAAAATGGCAATTTTGGTCACTGTGAGAGTTTAAAAACTGGTTATTCAACATGAGGCACGATCCAATTGACATTTTGAATCATTTTTGGTAAAGTCCCAAAAATCCATTTTCGGACGAAAAACGATGACTGCGGAGCTGTCGAACGTTCCCAAAATGGTCAATTCTGATGAAATTTTAACATTTAATCTTTTGACTGCAAATTACTGTTGGATGTGAATTATTACTTTTTCAACTAAAATAAGTGTGTTTAAAGTCATTTCTCTGCTTGAAATTGGTCAAAATTGAAGCTTCTGAGTAAGCAAAACTCTGTAAAAATGGCAATTTTGGTCACTGTGAGGGTTTAAAAAGTGGTTATTCAACATGAGGCACGATCCAATTGACATTTTGAATCATTTTTGGTAAAGTCCAAAAAATCAATTTTCGGACCTAAAACGATGACCGCGGAGCTGTTGAACGTTCCCAAAATGGTCAATTCTGAGGAAATTTTAACATTTAATCTTTTGACTGCAAATTACTGTTGGATGTGAATTCTTACTTTTTCAACTAAAATAAGTGTGTTTAAAGTCATTTCTCTGCCTGAAATTGGTCAAAATTGAAGTTTCTGAGTAAGCAAAACTATGTAAAAATGGCAATTTTGGTCACTGTGAGGGTTTAAAAAGTGGTTATTCAACATGAGGCACGATCCAATTGACATTTTGAATCATTTTTGGTAAAGTCCCAAAAATCAATTTTCGGACGAAAAACGATGACCGCAAAGCTGTCGAACGTTCCCAAAATGGTCAATTCTGATGAAATTTTAACATTTAATCTTTTGACTGCAAACTACTGTTGGATGTGAATTATTACTTTTTCAACTAAAATAAGTGTGTTTAAAGTCAATTCTCTGCCTGAAATTGGTCAAAATTGAAGCGTCTGAGTAAGCAAAACTCTGTAAAAATGGCAATTTTGGTCACTGTGAGGGTTTAAAAACTGGTTATTTAACATGAGGCACGATCCAATTGACATTTTGAATCATTTTTGTTAAAGTCCCAAAAATCAATTTTCGGACGAAAAACGATGACCGCGGAGCTGTCGAACGTTCCCAAAATGGTCAATTCTGATGAAATTTTAACATTTAATCTTTTGACTGCAAATTACTGTTGGATGTGAATTATTACTTTTTCAACTAAAATAAGTGTGTTTAAAGTGAATTCTCTGCCTGAAATTGGTCAAAATTGAAGCTTCTGAGTAAGCAAAACTCTGTAAAAATGGCAATTTTGGTCACTGTGAGGGTTTAAAAACTGGTTATTCAACATGAGGCACGATCCAATTGACATTTTGAATCATTTTTGGTAAAGTCCAAAAAATCAATTTTCGGACGAAAAACGATGACCGCGGAGCTGTCTAACGTTCCCAAAATGGTCAATTCTGATGAAATTTTAACATTTAATCTTTTGACTGCAAATTACTGTTGGATGTGAATTATTACTTTTTCAACTAAAATAAGTGTGTTTAAAGTCATTTCTCTGCTTGAAATTGGTCAAAATTGAAGCTTCTGAGTAAGCAAAACTCTGTAAAAATGGCAATTTTGGTCACTGTGAGGGTTTATAAAGTGGTTATTCAACATGAGGCACGATCCAATTGACAATTTGAATCATTTTTGGTAAAGTCCAAAAAATCAATTTTCGGACGAAAAACGATGACCGCGGAGCTGTCGAACGTTCCCAAAATGGTCAATTCTGATGAAATTTTAACATTTAATCTTTTGACTGCAAATTACTGTTGGATGTGAATTATTACTTTTTCAACTAAAATAAGTGTGTTTAAAGTCATTTCTCTGCTTGAAATTGGTCAAAATTGAAGCTTCTGAGTAAGCAAAACTCTGTAAAAATGGCAATTTTGGTCACTGTGAGGGTTTAAAAAGTGGTTATTCAACATGAGGCACGATCCAATTGACATTTTGAATCATTTTTGGTAAAGTCCAAAAAATCAATTTTCGGACGAAAAACGATGACCGCGGAGCTGTCGAACGTTCCCAAAATGGTCAATTCTGATGAAATTTTAACATTTAATCTTTTGACTGCAAATTACTGTTGGATGTGAATTATTACTTTTTCAACTAAAATAAGTGTGTTTAAAGTCAATTCTCTGCCTGAAATTGGTCAAAATTGAAGCTTCTGAGTAAGCAAAACTCTGTAAAAAATGGCAATTTTGGTCACTGTGAGGGTTTAAAAACTGGTTATTCAACATGAGGCACGATCCAATTGACATTTTGAATCATTTTTGGTAAAGTCCCAAAAATCCATTTTCGGCCGAAAAACGATGACCGCGGAGCTGTCGAACGTTCCCAAAATGGTCAATTCTGATGAAATTTTAACATTTATACTTTTGACTGCAAATTACTGTTGGATGTGAATTATTACTTTTTCAACTAAAATAAGTGTGTTTAAAGTCATTTCTCTGCTTGAAATTGGTCAAAATTGAAGCTTCTGAGTAAGCAAAACTCTGTAAAAATGGCAATTTTGGTCACTGTGAGGGTTTAAAAAGTGGTTATTCAACATGAGGCACGATCCAATTGACATTTTGAATCATTTTTGGTAAAGTCCAAAAAATAAATTTTCGGACCTAAAACGATGACCGCGGAGCTGTTGAACGTTTCCAAAATGGTCAATTCTGTGGAAATTTTAACATTTAATCTTTTGACTGCAAATTACTGTTGGATGTGAATTCTTACTTTTTCAACTAAAATAAGTGTGTTTAAAGTCATTTCTCTGCCTGAAATTGGTCAAAATTGAAGTTTCTGAGTAAGCAAAACTATGTAAAAATGGCAATTTTGGTCACTGTGAGGGTTTAAAAAGTGGTTATTCAACATGAGGCACGATCCAATTGACATTTTGAATCATTTTTGGTAAAGTCCCAAAAATCAATTTTCGGACGAAAAACGATGACCGCGGAGCTGTCGAACGTTCCCAAAATGGTCAATTCTGATGAAATTTTAACATTTAATCTTTTGACTGCAAATTACTGTTGGATGTGAATTATTACTTTTTCAACTAAAATAAGTGTGTTTAAAGTCATTTCTCTGCCTGAAATTGGTCAAAATTGAAGCTTCCGAGTAAGCAAAACTCTGTAAAAATGGCAATTTTGGTCACTGTGAGGGTTTAAAAACTGGTTATTCAACATGAGGCACGATCCAATTGACATTTTGAATCATTTTTGGTAAAGTCCCAAAAATCAATTTTCGGACGAAAAACGATGACCGCGGAGCTGTCGAACGTTCCCAAAATGGTCAATTCTGATGAAATTTTAACATTTAATCTTTTGACTGCAAATTACTGTTGGATGTGAAATATTACTTTTTCAACTAAAATAAGTGTGTTTAAAGTCATTTCTCTGCCTGAAATTGGTCAAAATTGAAGCTTCCGAGTAAGCAAAACTCTGTAAAAATGGCAATTTTGGTCACTGTGAGGGTTTAAAAACTGGTTATTCAACATGAGGCACGATCCAATTGACATTTTGAATCATTTTTGGTAAAGTCCCAAAAATCCATTTTCGGACGAAAAACGATGACTGCGGAGCTGTCGAACGTTCCCAAAATGGTCAATTCTGATGAAATTTTAACATTTAATCTTTTGACTGCAAATTACTGTTGGATGTGAATTATTACTTTTTCAACTAAAATAAGTGTGTTTAAAGTCATTTCTCTGCTTGAAATTGGTCAAAATTGAAGCTTCTGAGTAAGCAAAACTCTGTAAAAATGGCAATTTTGGTCACTGTGAGGGTTTAAAAAGTGGTTATTCAACATGAGGCACGATCCAATTGACATTTTGAATCATTTTTGGTAAAGTCCAAAAAATCAATTTTCGGACCTAAAACGATGACCGCGGAGCTGTTGAACGTTCCCAAAATGGTCAATTCTGAGGAAATTTTAACATTTAATCTTTTGACTGCAAATTACTGTTGGATGTGAATTCTTACTTTTTCAACTAAAATAAGTGTGTTTAAAGTCATTTCTCTGCCTGAAATTGGTCAAAATTGAAGCTTCCGAGTAAGCAAAACTCTGTAAAAATGGCAATTTTGGTCACTGTGAGGGTTTAAAAACTGGTTATTCAACATGAGGCACGATCCAATTGACATTTTGAATCATTTTTGGTAAAGTCCCAAAAATCAATTTTCGGACGAAAAACGATGACCGCGGAGCTGTCGAACGTTCCCAAAATGGTCAATTCTGATGAAATTTTAACATTTAATCTTTTGACTGCAAATTACTGTTGGATGTGAATTATTACTTTTTCAACTAAAATAAGTGTGTTTAAAGTCATTTCTCTGCCTGAAATTGGTCAAAATTGAAGCTTCTGAGTAAGCAAAACTCTGTAGAAATGGCAATTTTGCTCACTGTGAGGGTTTAAAAACTGGTTATTCAACATGAGGCACGATCCAATTGACATTTTGAATCATTTTTGGTAAAGTCCAAAAAATCAATTTTCGGACGAAAAACGATGACCGCGGAGCTGTCGAACGTTCCCAAAATGGTCAATTCTGATGACATTTTAACATTTAATCTTTTGACTGCAAATTACTGTTGGATGTGAATTATTACTTTTTCAACTAAAATAAGTGTGTTTAAAGTCAATTCTCTGCCTGAAATTGGTCAAAATTGAAGCGTCTGAGTAAGCAAAACTCTGTAAAAATGGCAATTTTGGTCACTGTGAGGGTTTAAAAACTGGTTATTTAACATGAGGCACGATCCAATTGACATTTTGAATCATTTTTGGTAAAGTCCAAAAAATCAATTTTCAGACGAAAAACGATGACCGCGGAGCTGTCGAACGTTCCCAAAATGGTCAATTCTGATTAAATTTTAACATTTAATCTTTTGACTGCAAATTACTGTTGGATGTGAATTATTACTTTTTAAACTAAAATAAGTGTGTTTAAAGTCATTTCTCTGCCTGAATTTGCTCAAAATTGAAGCTTCTGAGTAAGCAAAACTCTAAAAATGGCAATTTTGGTCACTGTGAGGGTTTAAAAACTGGTTATTTAACATGAGGCACGATCCAATTGACATTTTGAATCATTTTTGGTAAAGTCCCAAAAATCAATTTTCGGACGAAAAACGATGACCGCGGAGCTGTCGAACGTTCCCAAAATGGTCAATTCTGATGAAATTTTAACATTTAATCTTTTGACTGCAAATTACTGTTGGATGTGAATTATTACTTTTTCAACTAAAATAAGTGTGTTTAAAGTCAATTCTCTGCCTGAAATTGGTCAAAATTGAAGCTTCTGAGTAAGCAAAACTCTGTAAAAATGGCAATTTTGGTCGCTCTGAGGGTTTAAAAACTGGTTATTCAACATGAGGCACGATCCAATTGACATTTTGAATCATTTTTGGTAAAGTCCCAAAAATCAATTTTCGGACGAAAAACGATGACCGCGGAGCTGTCGAACGTTCCCAAAATGGTCAATTCTGATGAAATTTTAACATTTAATCTTTTAACTGCAAATTACTGTTGGATGTGAATTATTACTTTTTCAACTAAAATAAGTGTGTTTAAAGTCATTTCTCTGCTTGAAATTGGTCAAAATTGAAGCTTCTGAGTAAGCAAAACTCTGTAAAAATGGCAATTTTGGTCACTGTGAGGGTTTAAAAAGTGGTTATTCAACATGAGGCACGATCCAATTGACATTTTGAATCATTTTTGGTAAAGTCCAAAAAATCAATTTTCGGACGTAAAACGATGACCGCGGAGCTGTTGAACGTTCCCAAAATGGTCAATTCTGAGGAAATTTTAACATTTAATCTTTTGACTGCAAATTACTGTTGGATGTGAATTATTACTTTTTCAACTAAAATAAGTGTGTTTAAAGTCATTTCTCTGCCTGAAATTGGTCAAAATTGAAGCTTCCGAGTAAGCAAAACTCTGTAGAAATGGCAATTTTGGTCACTGTGAGGGTTTAAAAACTGGTTATTCAACATGAGGCACGATCCAATTGACATTTTGAATCATTTTTGGTAAAGTCCAAAAAATCAATTTTCGGACGAAAAACGATGACCGCGGAGCTGTCGAACGTTCCCAAAATGGTCAATTCTGATGAAATTTTAACATTTAATCTTTTGACTGCAAATTACTGTTGGATGTGAATTATTACTTTTTCAACTAAAATAAGTGTGTTTAAAGTCAATTCTCTGCCTGAAATTGGTCAAAATTGAAGCTTCTGAGTAAGCAAAACTCTGTAAAAATGGCAATTTTGGTCACTGTGAGAGTTTAAAAACTGGTTATTCAACATGAGGCACGATCCAATTGACATTTTGAATCATTTTTGGTAAAGTCCCAAAAATCCATTTTCGGACGAAAAACGATGACTGCGGAGCTGTCGAACGTTCCCAAAATGGTCAATTCTGATGAAATTTTAACATTTAATCTTTTGACTGCAAATTACTGTTGGATGTGAATTATTACTTTTTCAACTAAAATAAGTGTGTTTAAAGTCATTTCTCTGCTTGAAATTGGTCAAAATTGAAGCTTCTGAGTAAGCAAAACTCTGTAAAAATGGCAATTTTGGTCACTGTGAGGGTTTAAAAAGTGGTTATTCAACATGAGGCACGATCCAATTGACATTTTGAATCATTTTTGGTAAAGTCCAAAAAATCAATTTTCGGACCTAAAACGATGACCGCGGAGCTGTTGAACGTTCCCAAAATGGTCAATTCTGAGGAAATTTTAACATTTAATCTTTTGACTGCAAATTACTGTTGGATGTGAATTCTTACTTTTTCAACTAAAATAAGTGTGTTTAAAGTCATTTCTCTGCCTGAAATTGGTCAAAATTGAAGTTTCTGAGTAAGCAAAACTATGTAAAAATGGCAATTTTGGTCACTGTGAGGGTTTAAAAAGTGGTTATTCAACATGAGACACGATCCAATTGACATTTTGAATCATTTTTGGTAAAGTCCCAAAAATCAATTTTCGGACGAAAAACGATGACCGCGGAGCTGTCGAACGTTCCCAAAATGGTCAATTCTGATGAAATTTTAACATTTAATCTTTTGACTGCAAATTACTGTTGGATGTGAATTATTACTTTTTCAACTAAAATAAGTGTGTTTAAAGTCATTTCTCTGCCTGAAATTGGTCAAAATTGAAGCTTCCGAGTAAGCAAAACTCTGTAAAAATGGCAATTTTGGTCACTGTGAGGGTTTAAAAACTGGTTATTCAACATGAGGCACGATCCAATTGACATTTTGAATCATTTTTGGTAAAGTCCCAAAAATCAATTTTCGGACGAAAAACGATGACCGCGGAGCTGTCGAACGTTCCCAAAATGGTCAATTCTGATGAAATTTTAACATTTAATCTTTTGACTGCAAATTACTGTTGGATGTGAATTATTACTTTTTCAACTAAAATAAGTGTGTTTAAAGTCATTTCTCTGCCTGAAATTGGTCAAAATTGAAGCTTCTGAGTAAGCAAAACTCTGTAGAAATGGCAATTTTGGTCACTGTGAGGGTTTAAAAACTGGTTATTCAACATGAGGCACGATCCAATTGACATTTTGAATCATTTTTGGTAAAGTCCAAAAAATCAATTTTCGGACGAAAAACGATGACCGCGGAGCTGTCGAACGTTCCCAAAATGGTCAATTCTGATGACATTTTAACATTTAATCTTTTGACTGCAAATTACTGTTGGATGTGAATTATTACTTTTTCAACTAAAATAAGTGTGTTTAAAGTCAATTCTCTGCCTGAAATTGGTCAAAATTGAAGCGTCTGAGTAAGCAAAACTCTGTAAAAATGGCAATTTTGGTCACTGTGAGGGTTTAAAAACTGGTTATTTAACATGAGGCACGATCCAATTGACATTTTGAATCATTTTTGGTAAAGTCCCAAAAATCAATTTTCGTACGAAAAACGATGACCGCGGAGCTGTCGAACGTTCCCAAAATGGTCAATTCTGATGAAATTTTAACATTTAATCTTTTGACTGCAAATTACTGTTGGATGTGAATTATTACTTTTTCAACTAAAATAAGTGTGTTTAAAGTGAATTCTCTGCCTGAAATTGGTCAAAATTGAAGCTTCTGAGTAAGCAAAACTCTGTAAAAATGGCAATTTTGGTCACTGTGAGGGTTTAAAAACTGGTTATTCAACATGAGGCACGATCCAATTGACATTTTGAATCATTTTTGGTAAAGTCCCAAAAATCAATTTTCGGACGAAAAACGATGACCGCGGAGCTGTCTAACGTTCCCAAAATGGTCAATTCTGATGAAATTTTAACATTTAATCTTTTGACTGCAAATTACTGTTGGATGTGAATTATTACTTTTTCAACTAAAATAAGTGTGTTTAAAGTCATTTCTCTGCTTGAAATTGGTCAAAATTGAAGCTTCTGAGTAAGCAAAACTCTGTAAAAATGGCAATTTTGGTCACTGTGAGGGTTTAAAAAGTGGTTATTCAACATGAGGCACGATCCAATTGACAATTTGAATCATTTTTGGTAAAGTCCAAAAAATCAATTTTCGGACGAAAAACGATGACCGCGGAGCTGTCGAACGTTCCCAAAATGGTCAATTCTGATGAAATTTTAACATTTAATCTTTTGACTGCAAATTACTGTTGGATGTGAATTATTACTTTTTCAACTAAAATAAGTGTGTTTAAAGTCATTTCTCTGCTTGAAATTGGTCAAAATTGAAGCTTCTGAGTAAGCAAAACTCTGTAAAAATGGCAATTTTGGTCACTGTGAGGGTTTAAAAAGTGGTTATTCAACATGAGGCACGATCCAATTGACATTTTGAATCATTTTTGGTAAAGTCCAAAAAATCAATTTTCGGACGAAAAACGATGACCGCGGAGCTGTCTACCGTTCCCAAAATGGTCAATTCTGATGAAATTTTAACATTTAATCTTTTGACTGCAAATTACTGTTGGATGTGAATTATTACTTTTTCAACTAAAATAAGTGTGTTTAAAGTCAATTCTCTGCCTGAAATTGGTCAAAATTGAAGCTTCTGAGTAAGCAAAACTCTGTAAAAAATGGCAATTTTGGTCACTGTGAGGGTTTAAAAACTGGTTATTCAACATGAGGCACGATCCAATTGACATTTTGAATCATTTTTGGTAAAGTCCCAAAAATCCATTTTCGGACGAAAAACGATGACCGCGGAGCTGTCGAACGTTCCCAAAATGGTCAATTCTGATGAAATTTTAACATTTATACTTTTGACTGCAAATTACTGTTGGATGTGAATTATTACTTTTTCAACTAAAATAAGTGTGTTTAAAGTCATTTCTCTGCTTGAAATTGGTCAAAATTGAAGCTTCTGAGTAAGCAAAACTCTGTAAAAATGGCAATTTTGGTCACTGTGAGGGTTTAAAAAGTGGTTATTCAACATGAGGCACGATCCAATTGACATTTTGAATCATTTTTGGTAAAGTCCAAAAAATAAATTTTCGGACCTAAAACGATGACCGCGGAGCTGTTGAACGTTTCCAAAATGGTCAATTCTGAGGAAATTTTAACATTTAATCTTTTGACTGCAAATTACTGTTGGATGTGAATTCTTACTTTTTCAACTAAAATAAGTGTGTTTAAAGTCATTTCTCTGCCTGAAATTGGTCAAAATTGAAGTTTCTGAGTAAGCAAAACTATGTAAAAATGGCAATTTTGGTCACTGTGAGGGTTTAAAAAGTGGTTATTCAACATGAGGCACGATCCAATTGACATTTTGAATCATTTTTGGTAAAGTCCCAAAAATCAATTTTCGGACGAAAAACGATGACCGCGGAGCTGTCGAACGTTCCCAAAATGGTCAATTCTGATGAAATTTTAACATTTAATCTTTTGACTGCAAATTACTGTTGGATGTGAATTATTACTTTTTCAACTAAAATAAGTGTGTTTAAAGTCATTTCTCTGCCTGAAATTGGTCAAAATTGAAGCTTCCGAGTAAGCAAAACTCTGTAAAAATGGCAATTTTGGTCACTGTGAGGGTTTAAAAACTGGTTATTCAACATGAGGCACGATCCAATTGACATTTTGAATCATTTTTGGTAAAGTCCCAAAAATCAATTTTCGGACGAAAAACGATGACCGCGGAGCTGTCGAACGTTCCCAAAATGGTCAATTCTGATGAAATTTTAACATTTAATCTTTTGACTGCAAATTACTGTTGGATGTGAATTATTACTTTTTCAACTAAAATAAGTGTGTTTAAAGTCATTTCTCTGCCTGAAATTGGTCAAAATTGAAGCTTCCGAGTAAGCAAAACTCTGTAAAAATGGCAATTTTGGTCACTGTGAGGGTTTAAAAACTGGTTATTCAACATGAGGCACGATCCAATTGACATTTTGAATCATTTTTGGTAAAGTCCCAAAAATCCATTTTCGGACGAAAAACGATGACTGCGGAGCTGTCGAACGTTCCCAAAATGGTCAATTCTGATGAAATTTTAACATTTAATCTTTTGACTGCAAATTACTGTTGGATGTGAATTATTACTTTTTCAACTAAAATAAGTGTGTTTAAAGTCATTTCTCTGCTTGAAATTGGTCAAAATTGAAGCTTCTGAGTAAGCAAAACTCTGTAAAAATGGCAATTTTGGTCACTGTGAGGGTTTAAAAAGTGGTTATTCAACATGAGGCACGATCCAATTGACATTTTGAATCATTTTTGGTAAAGTCCAAAAAATCAATTTTCGGACCTAAAACGATGACCGCGGAGCTGTTGAACGTTCCCAAAATGGTCAATTCTGAGGAAATTTTAACATTTAATCTTTTGACTGCAAATTACTGTTGGATGTGAATTCTTACTTTTTCAACTAAAATAAGTGTGTTTAAAGTCATTTCTCTGCCTGAAATTGGTCAAAATTGAAGTTTCTGAGTAAGCAAAACTATGTAAAAATGGCAATTTTGGTCACTGTGAGGGTTTAAAAAGTGGTTATTCAACATGAGGCACGATCCAATTGACATTTTGAATCATTTTTGGTAAAGTCCCAAAAATCAATTTTCGGACGAAAAACGATGACCGCGGAGCTGTCGAACGTTCCCAAAATGGTCAATTCTGATGAAATTTTAACATTTAATCTTTTGACTGCAAATTACTGTTGGATGTGAATTATTACTTTTTCAACTAAAATAAGTGTGTTTAAAGTCATTTCTCTGCCTGAAATTGGTCAAAATTGAAGCTTCCGAGTAAGCAAAACTCTGTAAAAATGGCAATTTTGGTCACTGTGAGGGTTTAAAAACTGGTTATTCAACATGAGGCACGATCCAATTGACATTTTGAATCATTTTTGGTAAAGTCCCAAAAATCAATTTTCGGACGAAAAACGATGACCGCGGAGCTGTCGAACGTTCCCAAAATGGTCAATTCTGATGAAATTTTAACATTTAATCTTTTGACTGCAAATTACTGTTGGATGTGAATTATTACTTTTTCAACTAAAATAAGTGTGTTTAAAGTCATTTCTCTGCCTGAAATTGGTCGAAATTGAAGCTTCTGAGTAAGCAAAACTCTGTAGAAATGGCAATTTTGGTCACTGTGAGGGTTTAAAAACTGGTTATTCAACATGAGGCACGATCCAATTGACATTTTGAATCATTTTTGGTAAAGTCCAAAAAATCAATTTTCGGACGAAAAACGATGACCGCGGAGCTGTCGAACGTTCCCAAAATGGTCAATTCTGATGACATTTTAACATTTAATCTTTTGACTGCAAATTACTGTTGGATGTGAATTATTACTTTTTCAACTAAAATAAGTGTGTTTAAAGTCAATTCTCTGCCTGAAATTGGTCAAAATTGAAGCGTCTGAGTAAGCAAAACTCTGTAAAAATGGCAATTTTGGTCACTGTGAGGGTTTAAAAACTGGTTATTTAACATGAGGCACGATCCAATTGACATTTTGAATCATTTTTGGTAAAGTCCCAAAAATCAATTTTCGTACGAAAAACGATGACCGCGGAGCTGTCGAACATTCCCAAAATGGTCAATTCTGATGAAATTTTAACATTTAATCTTTTGACTGCAAATTACTGTTGGATGTGAATTATTACTTTTTCAACTAAAATAAGTGTGTTTAAAGTGAATTCTCTGCCTGAAATTGGTCAAAATTGAAGCTTCTGAGTAAGCAAAACTCTGTAAAAATGGCAATTTTGGTCACTGTGAGGGTTTAAAAACTGGTTATTCAACATGAGGCACGATCCAATTGACATTTTGAATCATTTTTGGTAAAGTCCCAAAAATCCATTTTCGGACGAAAAACGATGACCGCGGAGCTGTCGAACGTTCCCAAAATGGTCAATTCTGATGAAATTTTAACATTTATACTTTTGACTGCAAATTACTGTTGGATGTGAATTATTACTTTTTCAACTAAAATAAGTGTGTTTAAAGTCATTTCTCTGCTTGAAATTGGTCAAAATTGAAGCTTCTGAGTAAGCAAAACTCTGTAAAAATGGCAATTTTGGTCACTGTGAGGGTTTAAAAAGTGGTTATTCAACATGAGGCACGATCCAATTGACATTTTGAATCATTTTTGGTAAAGTCCAAAAAATAAATTTTCGGACCTAAAACGATGACCGCGGAGCTGTTGAACGTTTCCAAAATGGTCAATTCTGTGGAAATTTTAACATTTAATCTTTTGACTGCAAATTACTGTTGGATGTGAATTCTTACTTTTTCAACTAAAATAAGTGTGTTTAAAGTCATTTCTCTGCCTGAAATTGGTCAAAATTGAAGTTTCTGAGTAAGCAAAACTATGTAAAAATGGCAATTTTGGTCACTGTGAGGGTTTAAAAAGTGGTTATTCAACATGAGGCACGATCCAATTGACATTTTGAATCATTTTTGGTAAAGTCCCAAAAATCAATTTTCGGACGAAAAACGATGACCGCGGAGCTGTCGAACGTTCCCAAAATGGTCAATTCTGATGAAATTTTAACATTTAATCTTTTGACTGCAAATTACTGTTGGATGTGAATTATTACTTTTTCAACTAAAATAAGTGTGTTTAAAGTCATTTCTCTGCCTGAAATTGGTCAAAATTGAAGCTTCCGAGTAAGCAAAACTCTGTAAAAATGGCAATTTTGGTCACTGTGAGGGTTTAAAAACTGGTTATTCAACATGAGGCACGATCCAATTGACATTTTGAATCATTTTTGGTAAAGTCCCAAAAATCAATTTTCGGACGAAAAACGATGACCGCGGAGCTGTCGAACGTTCCCAAAATGGTCAATTCTGATGAAATTTTAACATTTAATCTTTTGACTGCAAATTACTGTTGGATGTGAAATATTACTTTTTCAACTAAAATAAGTGTGTTTAAAGTAATTTCTCTGCCTGAAATTGGTCAAAATTGAAGCTTCCGAGTAAGCAAAACTCTGTAAAAATGGCAATTTTGGTCACGTGAGGGTTTAAAAACTGGTTATTCAACATGAGGCACGATCCAATTGACATTTTGAATCATTTTTGGTAAAGTCCCAAAAATCCATTTTCGGACGAAAAACGATGACTGCGGAGCTGTCGAACGTTCCCAAAATGGTTAATTCTGATGAAATTTTAACATTTAATCTTTTGACTGCAAATTACTGTTGGATGTGAATTATTACTTTTTCAACTAAAATAAGTGTGTTTAAAGTCATTTCTCTGCTTGAAATTGGTCAAAATTGAAGCTTCTGAGTAAGCAAAACTCTGTAAAAATGGCAATTTTGGTCACTGTGAGGGTTTAAAAAGTGGTTATTCAACATGAGGCACGATCCAATTGACATTTTGAATCATTTTTGGTAAAGTCCAAAAAATCAATTTTCGGACCTAAAACGATGACCGCGGAGCTGTTGAACGTTCCCAAAATGGTCAATTCTGAGGAAATTTTAACATTTAATCTTTTGACTGCAAATTACTGTTGGATGTGAATTCTTACTTTTTCAACTAAAATAAGTGTGTTTAAAGTCATTTCTCTGCCTGAAATTGGTCAAAATTGAAGCTTCCGAGTAAGCAAAACTCTGTAAAAATGGCAATTTTGGTCACTGTGAGGGTTTAAAAACTGGTTATTCAACATGAGGCACGATCCAATTGACATTTTGAATCATTTTTGGTAAAGTCCCAAAAATCAATTTTCGGACGAAAAACGATGACCGCGGAGCTGTCGAACGTTCCCAAAATGGTCAATTCTGATGAAATTTTAACATTTAATCTTTTGACTGCAAATTACTGTTGGATGTGAATTATTACTTTTTCAACTAAAATAAGTGTGTTTAAAGTCATTTCTCTGCCTGAAATTGGTCAAAATTGAAGCTTCTGAGTAAGCAAAACTCTGTAGAAATGGCAATTTTGCTCACTGTGAGGGTTTAAAAACTGGTTATTCAACATGAGGCACGATCCAATTGACATTTTGAATCATTTTTGGTAAAGTCCAAAAAATCAATTTTCGGACGAAAAACGATGACCGCGGAGCTGTCGAACGTTCCCAAAATGGTCAATTCTGATGACATTTTAACATTTAATCTTTTGACTGCAAATTACTGTTGGATGTGAATTATTACTTTTTCAACTAAAATAAGTGTGTTTAAAGTCAATTCTCTGCCTGAAATTGGTCAAAATTGAAGCGTCTGAGTAAGCAAAACTCTGTAAAAATGGCAATTTTGGTCACTGTGAGGGTTTAAAAACTGGTTATTTAACATGAGGCACGATCCAATTGACATTTTGAATCATTTTTGGTAAAGTCCAAAAAATCAATTTTCAGACGAAAAACGATGACCGCGGAGCTGTCGAACGTTCCCAAAATGGTCAATTCTGATTAAATTTTAACATTTAATCTTTTGACTGCAAATTACTGTTGGATGTGAATTATTACTTTTTAAACTAAAATAAGTGTGTTTAAAGTCATTTCTCTGCCTGAATTTGCTCAAAATTGAAGCTTCTGAGTAAGCAAAACTCTAAAAATGGCAATTTTGGTCACTGTGAGGGTTTAAAAACTGGTTATTTAACATGAGGCACGATCCAATTGACATTTTGAATCATTTTTGGTAAAGTCCCAAAAATCAATTTTCGGACGAAAAACGATGACCGCGGAGCTGTCGAACGTTCCCAAAATGGTCAATTCTGATGAAATTTTAACATTTAATCTTTTAACTGCAAATTACTGTTGGATGTGAATTATTACTTTTTCAACTAAAATAAGTGTGTTTAAAGTCATTTCTCTGCTTGAAATTGGTCAAAATTGAAGCTTCTGAGTAAGCAAAACTCTGTAAAAATGGCAATTTTGGTCACTGTGAGGGTTTAAAAAGTGGTTATTCAACATGAGGCACGATCCAATTGACATTTTGAATCATTTTTGGTAAAGTCCAAAAAATCAATTTTCGGACGTAAAACGATGACCGCGGAGCTGTTGAACGTTCCCAAAATGGTCAATTCTGAGGAAATTTTAACATTTAATCTTTTGACTGCAAATTACTGTTGGATGTGAATTATTACTTTTTCAACTAAAATAAGTGTGTTTAAAGTCATTTCTCTGCCTGAAATTGGTCAAAATTGAAGCTTCCGAGTAAGCAAAACTCTGTAGAAATGGCAATTTTGGTCACTGTGAGGGTTTAAAAACTGGTTATTCAACATGAGGCACGATCCAATTGACATTTTGAATCATTTTTGGTAAAGTCCAAAAAATCAATTTTCGGACGAAAAACGATGACCGCGGAGCTGTCGAACGTTCCCAAAATGGTCAATTCTGATGAAATTTTAACATTTAATCTTTTGACTGCAAATTACTGTTGGATGTGAATTATTACTTTTTCAACTAAAATAAGTGTGTTTAAAGTCAATTCTCTGCCTGAAATTGGTCAAAATTGAAGCTTCTGAGTAAGCAAAACTCTGTAAAAATGGCAATTTTGGTCACTGTGAGAGTTTAAAAACTGGTTATTCAACATGAGGCACGATCCAATTGACATTTTGAATCATTTTTGGTAAAGTCCCAAAAATCCATTTTCGGACGAAAAACGATGACTGCGGAGCTGTCGAACGTTCCCAAAATGGTCAATTCTGATGAAATTTTAACATTTAATCTTTTGACTGCAAATTACTGTTGGATGTGAATTATTACTTTTTCAACTAAAATAAGTGTGTTTAAAGTCATTTCTCTGCTTGAAATTGGTCAAAATTGAAGCTTCTGAGTAAGCAAAACTCTGTAAAAATGGCAATTTTGGTCACTGTGAGGGTTTAAAAAGTGGTTATTCAACATGAGGCACGATCCAATTGACATTTTGAATCATTTTTGGTAAAGTCCAAAAAATCAATTTTCGGACCTAAAACGATGACCGCGGAGCTGTTGAACGTTCCCAAAATGGTCAATTCTGAGGAAATTTTAACATTTAATCTTTTGACTGCAAATTACTGTTGGATGTGAATTCTTACTTTTTCAACTAAAATAAGTGTGTTTAAAGTCATTTCTCTGCCTGAAATTGGTCAAAATTGAAGTTTCTGAGTAAGCAAAACTATGTAAAAATGGCAATTTTGGTCACTGTGAGGGTTTAAAAAGTGGTTATTCAACATGAGACACGATCCAATTGACATTTTGAATCATTTTTGGTAAAGTCCCAAAAATCAATTTTCGGACGAAAAACGATGACCGCGGAGCTGTCGAACGTTCCCAAAATGGTCAATTCTGATGAAATTTTAACATTTAATCTTTTGACTGCAAATTACTGTTGGATGTGAATTATTACTTTTTCAACTAAAATAAGTGTGTTTAAAGTCATTTCTCTGCCTGAAATTGGTCAAAATTGAAGCTTCCGAGTAAGCAAAACTCTGTAAAAATGGCAATTTTGGTCACTGTGAGGGTTTAAAAACTGGTTATTCAACATGAGGCACGATCCAATTGACATTTTGAATCATTTTTGGTAAAGTCCCAAAAATCAATTTTCGGACGAAAAACGATGACCGCGGAGCTGTCGAACGTTCCCAAAATGGTCAATTCTGATGAAATTTTAACATTTAATCTTTTGACTGCAAATTACTGTTGGATGTGAATTATTACTTTTTCAACTAAAATAAGTGTGTTTAAAGTCATTTCTCTGCCTGAAATTGGTCAAAATTGAAGCTTCTGAGTAAGCAAAACTCTGTAGAAATGGCAATTTTGGTCACTGTGAGGGTTTAAAAACTGGTTATTCAACATGAGGCACGATCCAATTGACATTTTGAATCATTTTTGGTAAAGTCCAAAAAATCAATTTTCGGACGAAAAACGATGACCGCGGAGCTGTCGAACGTTCCCAAAATGGTCAATTCTGATGACATTTTAACATTTAATCTTTTGACTGCAAATTACTGTTGGATGTGAATTATTACTTTTTCAACTAAAATAAGTGTGTTTAAAGTCAATTCTCTGCCTGAAATTGGTCAAAATTGAAGCGTCTGAGTAAGCAAAACTCTGTAAAAATGGCAATTTTGGTCACTGTGAGGGTTTAAAAACTGGTTATTTAACATGAGGCACGATCCAATTGACATTTTGAATCATTTTTGGTAAAGTCCCAAAAATCAATTTTCGTACGAAAAACGATGACCGCGGAGCTGTCGAACGTTCCCAAAATGGTCAATTCTGATGAAATTTTAACATTTAATCTTTTGACTGCAAATTACTGTTGGATGTGAATTATTACTTTTTCAACTAAAATAAGTGTGTTTAAAGTGAATTCTCTGCCTGAAATTGGTCAAAATTGAAGCTTCTGAGTAAGCAAAACTCTGTAAAAATGGCAATTTTGGTCACTGTGAGGGTTTAAAAACTGGTTATTCAACATGAGGCACGATCCAATTGACATTTTGAATCATTTTTGGTAAAGTCCCAAAAATCAATTTTCGGACGAAAAACGATGACCGCGGAGCTGTCTAACGTTCCCAAAATGGTCAATTCTGATGAAATTTTAACATTTAATCTTTTGACTGCAAATTACTGTTGGATGTGAATTATTACTTTTTCAACTAAAATAAGTGTGTTTAAAGTCATTTCTCTGCTTGAAATTGGTCAAAATTGAAGCTTCTGAGTAAGCAAAACTCTGTAAAAATGGCAATTTTGGTCACTGTGAGGGTTTAAAAAGTGGTTATTCAACATGAGGCACGATCCAATTGACAATTTGAATCATTTTTGGTAAAGTCCAAAAAATCAATTTTCGGACGAAAAACGATGACCGCGGAGCTGTCGAACGTTCCCAAAATGGTCAATTCTGATGAAATTTTAACATTTAATCTTTTGACTGCAAATTACTGTTGGATGTGAATTATTACTTTTTCAACTAAAATAAGTGTGTTTAAAGTCATTTCTCTGCTTGAAATTGGTCAAAATTGAAGCTTCTGAGTAAGCAAAACTCTGTAAAAATGGCAATTTTGGTCACTGTGAGGGTTTAAAAAGTGGTTATTCAACATGAGGCACGATCCAATTGACATTTTGAATCATTTTTGGTAAAGTCCAAAAAATCAATTTTCGGACGAAAAACGATGACCGCGGAGCTGTCGAACGTTCCCAAAATGGTCAATTCTGATGAAATTTTAACATTTAATCTTTTGACTGCAAATTACTGTTGGATGTGAATTATTACTTTTTCAACTAAAATAAGTGTGTTTAAAGTCAATTCTCTGCCTGAAATTGGTCAAAATTGAAGCTTCTGAGTAAGCAAAACTCTGTAAAAAATGGCAATTTTGGTCACTGTGAGGGTTTAAAAACTGGTTATTCAACATGAGGCACGATCCAATTGACATTTTGAATCATTTTTGGTAAAGTCCCAAAAATCCATTTTCGGACGAAAAACGATGACCGCGGAGCTGTCGAACGTTCCCAAAATGGTCAATTCTGATGAAATTTTAACATTTATACTTTTGACTGCAAATTACTGTTGGATGTGAATTATTACTTTTTCAACTAAAATAAGTGTGTTTAAAGTCATTTCTCTGCTTGAAATTGGTCAAAATTGAAGCTTCTGAGTAAGCAAAACTCTGTAAAAATGGCAATTTTGGTCACTGTGAGGGTTTAAAAGTGGTTATTCAACATGAGGCACGATCCAATTGACATTTTGAATCATTTTTGGTAAAGTCCAAAAAATAAATTTTCGGACCTAAAACGATGACCGCGGAGCTGTTGAACGTTTCCAAAATGGTCAATTCTGAGGAAATTTTAACATTTAATCTTTTGACTGCAAATTACTGTTGGATGTGAATTCTTACTTTTTCAACTAAAATAAGTGTGTTTAAAGTCATTTCTCTGCCTGAAATTGGTCAAAATTGAAGTTTCTGAGTAAGCAAAACTATGTAAAAATGGCAATTTTGGTCACTGTGAGGGTTTAAAAAGTGGTTATTCAACATGAGGCACGATCCAATTGACATTTTGAATCATTTTTGGTAAAGTCCCAAAAATCAATTTTCGGACGAAAAACGATGACCGCGGAGCTGTCGAACGTTCCCAAAATGGTCAATTCTGATGAAATTTTAACATTTAATCTTTTGACTGCAAATTACTGTTGGATGTGAATTATTACTTTTTCAACTAAAATAAGTGTGTTTAAAGTCATTTCTCTGCCTGAAATTGGTCAAAATTGAAGCTTCCGAGTAAGCAAAACTCTGTAAAAATGGCAATTTTGGTCACTGTGAGGGTTTAAAAACTGGTTATTCAACATGAGGCACGATCCAATTGACATTTTGAATCATTTTTGGTAAAGTCCCAAAAATCAATTTTCGGACGAAAAACGATGACCGCGGAGCTGTCGAACGTTCCCAAAATGGTCAATTCTGATGAAATTTTAACATTTAATCTTTTGACTGCAAATTACTGTTGGATGTGAATTATTACTTTTTCAACTAAAATAAGTGTGTTTAAAGTCATTTCTCTGCCTGAAATTGGTCAAAATTGAAGCTTCCGAGTAAGCAAAACTCTGTAAAAATGGCAATTTTGGTCACTGTGAGGGTTTAAAAACTGGTTATTCAACATGAGGCACGATCCAATTGACATTTTGAATCATTTTTGGTAAAGTCCCAAAAATCCATTTTCGGACGAAAAACGATGACTGCGGAGCTGTCGAACGTTCCCAAAATGGTCAATTCTGATGAAATTTTAACATTTAATCTTTTGACTGCAAATTACTGTTGGATGTGAATTATTACTTTTTCAACTAAAATAAGTGTGTTTAAAGTCATTTCTCTGCTTGAAATTGGTCAAAATTGAAGCTTCTGAGTAAGCAAAACTCTGTAAAAATGGCAATTTTGGTCACTGTGAGGGTTTAAAAAGTGGTTATTCAACATGAGGCACGATCCAATTGACATTTTGAATCATTTTTGGTAAAGTCCAAAAAATCAATTTTCGGACCTAAAACGATGACCGCGGAGCTGTTGAACGTTCCCAAAATGGTCAATTCTGAGGAAATTTTAACATTTAATCTTTTGACTGCAAATTACTGTTGGATGTGAATTCTTACTTTTTCAACTAAAATAAGTGTGTTTAAAGTCATTTCTCTGCCTGAAATTGGTCAAAATTGAAGTTTCTGAGTAAGCAAAACTATGTAAAAATGGCAATTTTGGTCACTGTGAGGGTTTAAAAAGTGGTTATTCAACATGAGGCACGATCCAATTGACATTTTGAATCATTTTTGGTAAAGTCCCAAAAATCAATTTTCGGACGAAAAACGATGACCGCGGAGCTGTCGAACGTTCCCAAAATGGTCAATTCTGATGAAATTTTAACATTTAATCTTTTGACTGCAAATTACTGTTGGATGTGAATTATTACTTTTTCAACTAAAATAAGTGTGTTTAAAGTCATTTCTCTGCCTGAAATTGGTCAAAATTGAAGCTTCCGAGTAAGCAAAACTCTGTAAAAATGGCAATTTTGGTCACTGTGAGGGTTTAAAAACTGGTTATTCAACATGAGGCACGATCCAATTGACATTTTGAATCATTTTTGGTAAAGTCCCAAAAATCAATTTTCGGACGAAAAACGATGACCGCGGAGCTGTCGAACGTTCCCAAAATGGTCAATTCTGATGAAATTTTAACATTTAATCTTTTGACTGCAAATTACTGTTGGATGTGAATTATTACTTTTTCAACTAAAATAAGTGTGTTTAAAGTCATTTCTCTGCCTGAAATTGGTCAAAATTGAAGCTTCTGAGTAAGCAAAACTCTGTAGAAATGGCAATTTTGGTCACTGTGAGGGTTTAAAAACTGGTTATTCAACATGAGGCACGATCCAATTGACATTTTGAATCATTTTTGGTAAAGTCCAAAAAATAAATTTTCGGACGAAAAACGATGACCGCGGAGCTGTCGAACGTTCCCAAAATGGTCAATTCTGATGACATTTTAACATTTAATCTTTTGACTGCAAATTACTGTTGGATGTGAATTATTACTTTTTCAACTAAAATAAGTGTGTTTAAAGTCAATTCTCTGCCTGAAATTGGTCAAAATTGAAGCGTCTGAGTAAGCAAAACTCTGTAAAAATGGCAATTTTGGTCACTGTGAGGGTTTAAAAACTGGTTATTTAACATGAGGCACGATCCAATTGACATTTTGAATCATTTTTGGTAAAGTCCCAAAAATCAATTTTCGTACGAAAAACGATGACCGCGGAGCTGTCGAACATTCCCAAAATGGTCAATTCTGATGAAATTTTAACATTTAATCTTTTGACTGCAAATTACTGTTGGATGTGAATTATTACTTTTTCAACTAAAATAAGTGTGTTTAAAGTGAATTCTCTGCCTGAAATTGGTCAAAATTGAAGCTTCTGAGTAAGCAAAACTCTGTAAAAATGGCAATTTTGGTCACTGTGAGGGTTTAAAAACTGGTTATTCAACATGAGGCACGATCCAATTGACATTTTGAATCATTTTTGGTAAAGTCCTAAAAATCAATTTTCGGACGAAAAACGATGACCGCGGAGCTGTCTAACGTTCCCAAAATGGTCAATTCTGATGAAATTTTAACATTTAATCTTTTGACTGCAAATTACTGTTGGATGTGAATTATTACTTTTTCAACTAAAATAAGTGTGTTTAAAGTCATTTCTCTGCCTGAAATTGGTCAAAATTGAAGCTTCTGAGTAAGCAAAACTCTGTAAAAATGGCAATTTTGGTCACTGTGAGGGTTTAAAAACTGGTTATTCAACATGAGGCACGATCCAATTGACATTTTGAATCATTTTTGGTAAAGTCCCAAAAATCCATTTTCGGACGAAAAACGATGACTGCGGAGCTGTCGAACGTTCCCAAAATGGTTAATTCTGATGAAATTTTAACATTTAATCTTTTGACTGCAAATTACTGTTGGATGTGAATTATTACTTTTTCAACTAAAATAAGTGTGTTTAAAGTCATTTCTCTGCTTGAAATTGGTCAAAATTGAAGCTTCTGAGTAAGCAAAACTCTGTAAAAATGGCAATTTTGGTCACTGTGAGGGTTTAAAAAGTGGTTATTCAACATGAGGCACGATCCAATTGACATTTTGAATCATTTTTGGTAAAGTCCAAAAAATCAATTTTCGGACCTAAAACGATGACCGCGGAGCTGTTGAACGTTCCCAAAATGGTCAATTCTGAGGAAATTTTAACATTTAATCTTTTGACTGCAAATTACTGTTGGATGTGAATTCTTACTTTTTCAACTAAAATAAGTGTGTTTAAAGTCATTTCTCTGCCTGAAATTGGTCAAAATTGAAGCTTCCGAGTAAGCAAAACTCTGTAAAAATGGCAATTTTGGTCACTGTGAGGGTTTAAAAACTGGTTATTCAACATGAGGCACGATCCAATTGACATTTTGAATCATTTTTGGTAAAGTCCCAAAAATCAATTTTCGGACGAAAAACGATGACCGCGGAGCTGTCGAACGTTCCCAAAATGGTCAATTCTGATGAAATTTTAACATTTAATCTTTTGACTGCAAATTACTGTTGGATGTGAATTATTACTTTTTCAACTAAAATAAGTGTGTTTAAAGTCATTTCTCTGCCTGAAATTGGTCAAAATTGAAGCTTCTGAGTAAGCAAAACTCTGTAGAAATGGCAATTTTGCTCACTGTGAGAGTTTAAAAACTGGTTATTCAACATGAGGCACGATCCAATTGACATTTTGAATCATTTTTGGTAAAGTCCAAAAAATCAATTTTCGGACGAAAAACGATGACCGCGGAGCTGTCGAACGTTCCCAAAATGGTCAATTCTGATGACATTTTAACATTTAATCTTTTGACTGCAAATTACTGTTGGATGTGAATTATTACTTTTTCAACTAAAATAAGTGTGTTTAAAGTCAATTCTCTGCCTGAAATTGGTCAAAATTGAAGCGTCTGAGTAAGCAAAACTCTGTAAAAATGGCAATTTTGGTCACTGTGAGGGTTTAAAAACTGGTTATTTAACATGAGGCACGATCCAATTGACATTTTGAATCATTTTTGGTAAAGTCCAAAAAATCAATTTTCAGACGAAAAACGATGACCGCGGAGCTGTCGAACGTTCCCAAAATGGTCAATTCTGATTAAATTTTAACATTTAATCTTTTGACTGCAAATTACTGTTGGATGTGAATTCTTACTTTTTCAACTAAAATAAGTGTGTTTAAAGTCATTTCTCTGCCTGAAATTGGTCAAAATTGAAGCTTCCGAGTAAGCAAAACTCTGTAAAAATGGCAATTTTGGTCACTGTGAGGGTTTAAAAACTGGTTATTCAACATGAGGCACGATCCAATTGACATTTTGAATCATTTTTGGTAAAGTCCCAAAAATCAATTTTCGGACGAAAAACGATGACCGCGGAGCTGTCGAACGTTCCCAAAATGGTCAATTCTGATGAAATTTTAACATTTAATCTTTTGACTGCAAATTACTGTTGGATGTGAATTATTACTTTTTCAACTAAAATAAGTGTGTTTAAAGTCATTTCTCTGCCTGAAATTGGTCAAAATTGAAGCTTCTGAGTAAGCAAAACTCTGTAGAAATGGCAATTTTGCTCACTGTGAGGGTTTAAAAACTGGTTATTCAACATGAGGCACGATCCAATTGACATTTTGAATCATTTTTGGTAAAGTCCAAAAAATCAATTTTCGGACGAAAAACGATGACCGCGGAGCTGTCGAACGTTCCCAAAATGGTCAATTCTGATGACATTTTAACATTTAATCTTTTGACTGCAAATTACTGTTGGATGTGAATTATTACTTTTTCAACTAAAATAAGTGTGTTTAAAGTCAATTCTCTGCCTGAAATTGGTCAAAATTGAAGCGTCTGAGTAAGCAAAACTCTGTAAAAATGGCAATTTTGGTCACTGTGAGGGTTTAAAAACTGGTTATTTAACATGAGGCACGATCCAATTGACATTTTGAATCATTTTTGGTAAAGTCCAAAAAATCAATTTTCAGACGAAAAACGATGACCGCGGAGCTGTCGAACGTTCCCAAAATGGTCAATTCTGATTAAATTTTAACATTTAATCTTTTGACTGCAAATTACTGTTGGATGTGAATTATTACTTTTTAAACTAAAATAAGTGTGTTTAAAGTCATTTCTCTGCCTGAATTTGCTCAAAATTGAAGCTTCTGAGTAAGCAAAACTCTAAAAATGGCAATTTTGGTCACTGTGAGGGTTTAAAAACTGGTTATTTAACATGAGGCACGATCCAATTGACATTTTGAATCATTTTTGGTAAAGTCCCAAAAATCAATTTTCGGACGAAAAACGATGACCGCGGAGCTGTCGAACGTTCCCAAAATGGTCAATTCTGATGAAATTTTAACATTTAATCTTTTAACTGCAAATTACTGTTGGATGTGAATTATTACTTTTTCAACTAAAATAAGTGTGTTTAAAGTCATTTCTCTGCTTGAAATTGGTCAAAATTGAAGCTTCTGAGTAAGCAATACTCTGTAAAAATGGCAATTTTGGTCACTGTGAGGGTTTAAAAAGTGGTTATTCAACATGAGGCACGATCCAATTGACATTTTGAATCATTTTTGGTAAAGTCCAAAAAATCAATTTTCGGACGTAAAACGATGACCGCGGAGCTGTTGAACGTTCCCAAAATGGTCAATTCTGAGGAAATTTTAACATTTAATCTTTTGACTGCAAATTACTGTTGGATGTGAATTATTACTTTTTCAACTAAAATAAGTGTGTTTAAAGTCATTTCTCTGCCTGAAATTGGTCAAAATTGAAGCTTCCGAGTAAGCAAAACTCTGTAGAAATGGCAATTTTGGTCACTGTGAGGGTTTAAAAACTGGTTATTCAACATGAGGCACGATCCAATTGACATTTTGAATCATTTTTGGTAAAGTCCAAAAAATCAATTTTCGGACGAAAAACGATGACCGCGGAGCTGTCGAACGTTCCCAAAATGGTCAATTCTGATGAAATTTTAACATTTAATCTTTTGACTGCAAATTACTGTTGGATGTGAATTATTACTTTTTCAACTAAAATAAGTGTGTTTAAAGTCAATTCTCTGCCTGAAATTGGTCAAAATTGAAGCTTCTGAGTAAGCAAAACTCTGTAAAAATGGCAATTTTGGTCACTGTGAGAGTTTAAAAACTGGTTATTCAACATGAGGCACGATCCAATTGACATTTTGAATCATTTTTGGTAAAGTCCCAAAAATCCATTTTCGGACGAAAAACGATGACTGCGGAGCTGTCGAACGTTCCCAAAATGGTCAATTCTGATGAAATTTTAACATTTAATCTTTTGACTGCAAATTACTGTTGGATGTGAATTATTACTTTTTCAACTAAAATAAGTGTGTTTAAAGTCATTTCTCTGCTTGAAATTGGTCAAAATTGAAGCTTCTGAGTAAGCAAAACTCTGTAAAAATGGCAATTTTGGTCACTGTGAGGTTTAAAAAGTGGTTATTCAACATGAGGCACGATCCAATTGACATTTTGAATCATTTTTGGTAAAGTCCAAAAAATCAATTTTCGGACCTAAAACGATGACCGCGGAGCTGTTGAACGTTCCCAAAATGGTCAATTCTGAGGAAATTTTAACATTTAATCTTTTGACTGCAAATTACTGTTGGATGTGAATTCTTACTTTTTCAACTAAAATAAGTGTGTTTAAAGTCATTTCTCTGCCTGAAATTGGTCAAAATTGAAGTTTCTGAGTAAGCAAAACTATGTAAAAATGGCAATTTTGGTCACTGTGAGGGTTTAAAAAAGTGGTTATTCAACATGAGACACGATCCAATTGACATTTTGAATCATTTTTGGTAAAGTCCCAAAAATCAATTTTCGGACGAAAAACGATGACCGCGGAGCTGTCGAACGTTCCCAAAATGGTCAATTCTGATGAAATTTTAACATTTAAAGTTTTGACTGCAAATTACTGTTGGATGTGAATTATTACTTTTTCAACTAAAATAAGTGTGTTTAAAGTCATTTCTCTGCCTGAAATTGGTCAAAATTGAAGCTTCCGAGTAAGCAAAACTCTGTAGAAATGGCAATTTTGGTCACTGTGAGGGTTTAAAAACTGGTTATTCAACATGAGGCACGATCCAATTGACATTTTGAATCATTTTTGGTAAAGTCCCAAAAATCAATTTTCGGACGAAAAACGATGACCGCGGAGCTGTCGAACGTTCCCAAAATGGTCAATTCTGATGAAATTTTAACATTTAATCTTTTGACTGCAAATTACTGTTGGATGTGAATTATTACTTTTTCAACTAAAATAAGTGTGTTTAAAGTCATTTCTCTGCCTGAAATTGGTCAAAATTGAAGCTTCTGAGTAAGCAAAACTCTGTAGAAATGGCAATTTTGGTCACTGTGAGGGTTTAAAAACTGGTTATTCAACATGAGGCACGATCCAATTGACATTTTGAATCATTTTTGGTAAAGTCCAAAAAATCAATTTTCGGACGAAAAACGATGACCGCGGAGCTGTCGAACGTTCCCAAAATGGTCAATTCTGATGACATTTTAACATTTAATCTTTTGACTGCAAATTACTGTTGGATGTGAATTATTACTTTTTCAACTAAAATAAGTGT